>NW_022196912.1:32258103-32261998 GCF_008632895.1 Mastomys coucha
TTTTTGGAGGGGAAACTGGGAATGGAGAAATTTACATGTAAATAAAGAAAATATCTTAAAAAATAAAATGCATATTCTCATCACCCTTTGCCACTCCAGTGGGTCAGAATCTCACTTACAGGTCCCCAGATGACTGGAATGTTCAATAGAGTTTGAGAATTTAATATATTAAATAGTAGCAGGCTGGGAAGATGGCTTAGTTGGCAAATCCTTACTCTATATGCATGAAGACCTGAGTTTGCTCCTCAAGACCAACATGATATGGTGGTATGTACCTGTGATCTCACAACTGGGGAGGAAGTTATAGAAGAATCCTGGAGGCTCATAGGCCAACTCAGCTAGTCAATCAGCAAATTCCAAGTTTAGTGAAAGACCTCAACTCATAAAAGTAAAGAAACCAATGAAGGAAGAGATGCAATGTTAACTTCTGGTGTCTAACATAGATATGTTTACACACAATGTGCATGTGTGTGTGTGTGTGCATGCATGTGTGTGTATGTGTGTGTGTTGCTATTAAATGGAAGCTAGAGATCAATGTCAGGTGTCTTCCATATTTTTTCACACAGAATATTTAAGAAGAATTCTTTCCCAGATTATGGGGCTTACTGATTTAGTTAGATTAATTGACCATGAATTCCTGGATGTCTCTTTCCCTTCACACAGGACTGGTGTTAGTGATATATGCTATTATTAGCTTTTACGTATGTGCTGGGGACAGAAATGCAGGTCTCAGTGCTTGTGTGCCACACTGAACAAACAACATTCCAAGTTCATTTAAGTCAGTAATGTTTTTAATATATTTATTTTTATCTTATGTGTGTGTTTTGCCAGAACATCTGTATCAGAAGCATGTCTGGTACCAATGGAGGACAAAAGAGTATCAGAACCTCTGGACCTAGAGTAATAAACTATTATAAGCCATTGCTGGGAACCAAACCTGGGTCCTCTACAATAGCAGCAAGTGCTTTTAACCACTGAGCCATCTCTCCTATTCCAGAATCAGCATTTAAATTTTTGTCAATAGATTTTTATTAGATTAGTTTACATATAATTGAATGTAATATATAATCTAGGATTGTTTCCTCTATAGTCCAAGAATTCCTTTAGGGGTTTGGTGTGGTGTATATCATACCAGTGAAGACATATGCATGTGGCCAAGCTAGGCAACCTGAGTTCAATCTCCAGACCTACATGGTAGGAGATAAACAACTCCCATAATTTGTCCTTTGACTTGTATACATAGGTCTCTCTCTCTCTCTCTCTCTCTCTCTTTCTCTCTCTCTCTCTCTCTCTCTCTCTCTCTCTCTCTCTCTCTCACACACACACACACACACACACACACACAAACACACATCATGGAACTGCATCTAACTTTTGCTCTGTTTTCTGACTGTTAGCACAATACAAGTTGGATGTGTAGACTTGTCAATTTAGTCCTGGGGCACCACAAGAAAGGGGGGGTTGCTGTTCTTTAAAATGCAAATATCACAAAAGTCACTGGTAGTTTGTAGAGAGAAAGAATCTTTTCTCAAAGATTGAATAGCTTATGTTATATGCATAAGTCATTTTTGAATCTGAGACTCCCTCTCCAAAAGAAGTTAAGACAGTACAACGTTCATACAAATCTAAAGATTGTTGGGGACCGATGCTAAGAGGTGTGAGCCGTCTGAGGACACCAAAGCCCTCATCTTTTGTAGAAAAGGACCGTAGGTATTGTTTTAAGCAGAAGGATGTCACTTACCATTATAATGATAATAGCCAGAGGGAGTAAAACCAGAAACATTTTAAAAGTGGTTGCCAGCGAGCTTGGGATGAGGGGAGAGTAGTGGTAGGGGAAGGCTTTATTTTTTGAGTTTACATCTTTCTCATTTGTTCTATGATTTGTGAGCATAATAAAAAAAAACTTAGCTGCATGTAAAAAGATAAATTATACTACATAATGTATGTGTGTTTGCAGGGGGGTTGGGATTCTATTCTTCTCAGGGATTCTATTCACCACATGTTGCTGATTGCACCTTGCCCCATGGCAAACAATAGTCCACCCTGAGGAAAGCCTGCAGTGTAGGCTGGCACCACACCATCAGGGAGCACTACAAGGCTTCCTAACTTTAAGCAGTGCTTACAAACTTAGATGCCTCAAGAGGCGAGTCACATTGAATCATATCTCATTTATCCATTATATTTTTGGTCTTGAAATTTATCATTCCTTCCCCTCCCCCCCTCCTTGTTTCTGATTGAACTGGAGCTTAGATGGATGGAGATGCACTCTTTTAGGAACCTCAGTCACACTGCAAAAAAAGATTTAACCACAACAAACATTAAGCATAAAGTATAAAAGGACGAATGGACCCACTGAATCATTTCCAAGTATCAAAGTCACTGAAGCATGCTCAAAATCGTGTGAAACCTTTCTTGGGACTCACTTTTCTTAGGATTTTAGATTAGTTGGAAGAAAATGAGGGATTTGAAAATCCCTACAGCTTGTATTCCATCCTTTGAGTCAACCTTCTTTTTTACTTCAATGTGACTGCATCCCTTGTGATACACAATTCACCCTGCCCAGGTGAAGTTCCAGGATCCTTGAACCAAGTCTTACCTGCTGAAAGTATTTGCAAAGGGTTGGAGGTTTTATGAAACTTGCAGGATTTCCCAGGCTAGGTCATGACTACATGTTCCCTCCTATCCTGGATGCAAGATTTTCCATTCTTTTGGCTATTTCCCAGGGGAACCTAAGAAGGGAATTGCCTTGGAATTCCTTCTGTCTCAAAGCAAGAAGAATTTGGAGGTCCTGCTGTTTCCCTTCAGGACATGCTTAGTCTTTCCTCCTCTCTCGCTTGCATGCCAAAGTGCTAAGAAATGGGAAAGCTGGAGACAGTGGACTCCAAGCAATTCCAGCCTGACAACAGTGAACCCTCATCTAGGATGTGCAAGAAACTCAGCAGCTGGTTCTGTTTCCCTCTAATTTGTTCAGGATTTGGTGGGGACCCTAGAGTTCACCTTTTGCAAAATATTTGTTAATTTTTTTTGTTTTTAGTTGAGAAAGTACCTTTCCTCCTCCCAAAATGAGAACAATTTGCTCTGGGATTGAAGATGGATTTGTATTATAGTTGCAGTGGAGATTTGTACAATTGCTTCATAGCCACATACCCAATACTCACTAACTCTTTGTAACAAGAAAATCGTAAACAGGTGGGGTTGAAATCATAGATAAATAAAGCGTCCTCTCCAATCCATTCAGTCAGATCTTTGTAAAAGGAATTCTACCCAGCTGGCAATTCACATGCTTTAACACATGGAACTTTTTCTTGTTTAAAATCAGCATTGGGGAATGGTAGACATGATAACATGCTCCTGAAACCTGTTCAGTCCACAAGACTCCAAAGTAATCAGCTTCATTTTGTTAATTGTTAAAATGCTTTCCTAGACATTATTATAAAAAAACCCCACTTTCAGCCTTATGGAAAAATGTTCACAAATAAACACATATTTAAGATGTACAGTTTTCTATGTGGGTACATAGAAACATTATTAAATTCATAAGTCAAGCTAATTAACACATTTTACTTCAAATAGTGTGTGTGTGAGTGTGTGTGTATAAATCACTTAACTCTAATCACTGGTAAATTTCAAGTTTATAAAAGATGGTTATTATAAGTAGGTACAACCACAATGCTGTGTGTTAGATCTCAAAACCTTAGTAAGTGTATTTGACCTATAACTATATATTCCCTTTCTCCACACCTGCAGTTCTTAGCTACTACTGTCTTACACTATGTTTCTATAGATTCTATTTTGAAAAACAAACAATGGTTGGAGAGATTACTTTCTTTTTTTTTTTTAATTTCTTTATTTATATGCGAATTTCTCCATTCCCAGTTTCCCCTCCAAAAAACAA
>NW_022196912.1:32264105-32288161 GCF_008632895.1 Mastomys coucha
ACTAATAGAAGAGAAAGTGGGGAAGAACCTCGAGCAAATAGGCACAGGGGAAAATTTCCTGAAGAGATTACTTTCTGATTCAAGCACTTGTCCTGTAAATGTGAAGATTAGACTTCTGATCCCAGCATCCTTGGAAATGCTGGGTTAGCATAGCAAACTTCTTGTAATTCCAGTCTAAGAAGGCAAAAATAGATCTCCAGAGCAAGCTGGGCAATGATGAGTTACAGTTTAATTGACATATCCTGCATCAATGAATAAGGTATTAGAGCAATTGATGATGATTCTGGACATCGGCAATACATGTGCATGCACACACATGTTCACATGAACAACAAATTCCATGTGTGGGACTTGTAGGGTTTGTCTACAAGTGGCTACTTTCATATGGCAACTTCGTTGACAGATTCATTCATGGGACAGAGTTAATGTTCTCAATGGATGATAATATTTTTATTAAACACGTGGACAGTCACAAGCAGCACCACTTCACAATTCCTTATCCGTTTGTCTCTCCTAGGACTCTAATGTTACTTCCACATCTTGGCAATCCTGATGGTACTGGAATCTGAGTTAGTTAGTAATTTTTGCTAGTGTGTGCCAAGAAGATACTACTAAGTCACATAGTAGGTCTACTTTTGATTTTTGAGAACCTCTCACAGACTGTGATTTTCACAATTACTATGACAACTAACATCCCCATCTGCATGGCACAAGCTCTCTCTTTTGTCTTCATCCTCTCACTGAAAAACCATCTCATCTCAACTTACTTAGTTTGATATTATAGGAAATGCCCTAAAGTTGTTGCAAGAAACAAATCTGGGCTTGTGTCTTTGAAATTGTCTCTATAAGCATTATAATCACGAATCCGATTCAACTCTTCAAGCCATTTGGTTATTCTTCACTGAAAAGTTGGTATTTTTAGTGCAGAAATGAAAAGGCAGGCAGGGAGATAGTAGTCTGAAGAAATTATATATTATTAGTCCTAGGTAAGATACCAGTTCTATTTAAAGATACCAAATGGAACCTATATGGCCATAAGACTAAATCACAGATCTGTATGATTTTCTTTATCAACTACATTTTATGTAATGTGATTACTCATGGACAATCCTATTCTGCGTTTTAATTGATACACACAAATGCATGAATGCATGCATACATGCAACACAACCAGTGGCAAACTTTCTCGGTGTCTAGGATTTAAGCACAGTAGGTTTTGTGCTTCTTTGTTTGAACTTTTCTCTTTTTCAACATATATTTACAAAACAACAACAACAAAAACTTTATACATAATTAAACTTCTGCCTAACACTGAAAGGTGCCTAATTAGAATTTTAATATAAAATAAAGAACACATTGTTATGATATTATTCAAGGTCCATTCAATAGAAATTATTTCAAATTCCTTTCTCATTTGCCTCTTCTGTGTCCTGTATGACAACATTTCCTGGTTTTTACATTTTCTTCTCTGAGTTTGTGTGTGTGTGTGTGTGTGTGTGTGTGTGTGTGTGTGTGTGTAATGGTTTTGTTTTGAAAAGAGCTTTATATACAATGCCTGCATTGGTCTGAAACACATGATTCTCTTTAACCTCTGAAGTTATAGGATTCCAGGCACATACCACCACTCTTTAGAAATACTTTCGGGTCATTGTCTTCAAAAGTGACACTAAACTTTCATTGAATTATATTTCTCTTTACTTTCTGGCTTTCATTCTAGTCTTTTCTATTTAAACATTTTTCTTTATGAACTACTATATAATTTTAACAACTTCTGGGAGCAATCTGAAGTTGGTAACATCATGCCCCATCCAACTTCAGTGACAGTTAAGATGTTCCTGCCCCTTTTTACTGTAGCTTATGTTAAGCTCTCTGCATCTATCTCCCTCATGAACTATATCAAATCAGGAACTCTGGCTAATTATCATTCAATTTTTGCCCTCTCCTGTACTTTAAGAGTCTTCCTAAGAAGATACTATGTTTATTTATGTTTAAAAATAGGATACTTAAGGAACCCTTAAAAATGGTAACAACCATACCTCAAGTATATCTGTATATCTCTGATATAATATTTAATTGAATAATATCTCATTGGGTCATTTCTACAGATCCAGTTTGACAATTTGCGATTTCATTTTGGAATATATTGAGTCTCCAATAAAAACAAACCTGTCTTCTCTTTGAATTGAATCCTTCCCAATCTTTAGTTCTGTGTCCTTATAGACAGATGCATGTAAAGATAAGATTCCTGGCATATTACATAAATTCACTAAGGAAACCTTGTTAGCTCAGTGTTGGATCCTGAGAAGTCCCTGCCTGCTGATTTTTGTTCTGTTTCCTTTACACCTCCAATTTGCCTTCAGCTAATTCTCTATGTTTCCCCCCTAATCGTCCTTTGCTGTTCTTCATCTGGCTTTTATGTCCCTTGTGGAACAGCTGTCTACTTCCTGAATTTCAGTTCCCTTCTAGGGTCGCATGCCTACTCTCTCCATGAACTTCTTCCACAGCCTGTCAGTTTCCTTCCCATCCTATCCTTGCCCTGGGTTTATGAATCCAGCAGTCTATATCCTTCCACATACATATTCACAACCCCTAAGAGTTCAAGTATTTCTTATTTTATCAGATAAAATATAAACAAAATCTACCATGTGAGTTATTGTTTAGTGTGAGTTCTAGGAGTATTAAGAATGTTTATTTTGGGCAACCACATTTAAGGCCCTTCTTGAGAACTGACTACATCTTACAAGTTGCAAACTTACTGATTAAACAACTCCCTATACCCACCTCACCCATCCTCTGAGACACAGCACTGGTTTTTATTTTTTATTTTTGTCTCAATGTAAGATGTATTCTGTAGGCATCTGCTACAAATGCAATCATAAAGTGTTTGTTTTTTTGTAATTGCTTTTCAATTTTATTACAATGACTTCCAGATCCAGCAATGTTGTAGAATGTCAGAATATGATTCTGTTTTTTACTAGATATTTTCTTTATTTACATGTAAATTTTTCCTTTCCCAGTTTCCACTCCAAAAAACAAAGAAACAAACAAAACCAACAAAAACAAACCCCTGTTGCCTTCCCCCTCCCCATTCCTGCCACCCCACCCTCTCCCACTTCTTGGCCCTGGCATTCCCCTACACTGGGGCACAGAACCTTCACAGGGCCGAGGTCCTCTCCTCCTATTGATGACAGAATACGATTCTTTTTAAAAGTGAAATATTATGCTACACAAATACCAGGTTCTGTGTCCACTCATCTGATAGACTTCTTTGTTGTTTCAACCTTTTATGAACTGAAGGTAATACTGTCATAAACATAAGTTCATACATCTATTTGAGTATCAGAATAAAAGATTGGTGGACTGTGTTATAATTTTACAGATGGACTACTTTAGATTCTTCCAAAGATTTTCAAATTTTCAGGTTGATATTCTGAGTTACCTGGTATTACTAAATGGATTCATAACCATTCAAATTGAGAATGAATTATACTGCCATGATCCCTTCAATGATTAAGTATGACATGCCAACAGTTTGCCTTGTATTTCTGAGTTACTTTCTTCTCACCCTCTAGCCTTTTATGTTTCCATTTCTACCTTCCAAATTTATGGGGTCAGTAGGGGTAAAATATTGATATTCATATTTTCAAATAGACACCATATTGAACCTATGCTGAGTGAAGCTTCTATCTTATTTGGATGGCTAGGTAATAAAACCTAGGTTTACAGATCAGGAAACAAGTACCTGACAAAATAAGATGAGTAGCCTAGCTTAGCTAATGCTGAGCACCAACTGAAAACATGGTTCTGATATACAAGTAGACTTCATCCTGTTACCTGTTGGTTCCCAACAAATGATAGAGCTCTGTCACGGTTACTACACAAATGCATTTGTTTGTCAGAACTGCATTTGCAATGTCCTATGATAAAATGAGGGGAATTCTCATTTTATCAAATTTTCTCATTTTAACACAAGTTGAATAATCGAAAAATAAGGCCTGTTCATTCAAAATGATCTCAACAGTATAGAAAAAAATACACTTAACCATGGAAACAATTGGAATGAGCTATGGCTACACATTTCTGGGTGCTTCCATCATGCTTCTTATACCTCGTTTGCATCCCTAAAATTCTTCATGACTTTTCTTTAATAGGATTTAAGAAAAAAAGGCTATATGCAGGCTTCATGGGAGCTAGGACAAAAGACAGAGTCAATGTAAGAATATTCACCATGCACTTAAACATCCATGATCCAGAAAAGGTAGCCTGGGATTCCCAAGGAGACATCTCTCAGCTGCCACATTGGAGCCAGCACCTAGTGGGGTGGGGGAGAGCCAGAGGGAGAACCATGCAGGGCAGAGAGATAGCAGCCTGAAGTACAGAGAGACAGTCAGATCTGCTCCCAGCATGCCCACCATGTCTTCTTCCTATTTGCTCTGTGGAAGCAAAGTCTTGCATGAATGTGTAATGTTGACATGGGAACATCCACATCAAGGGCCCAAAAGTCTTGTTCCACTAGGTGTGAGAAAACTGTTTTTGGGCAAATCTCAGGGGTGGCAAATCCTTCTTCTGATTGCTGTGAAGATGTTGATAGTATGTATAGAAAATGCTCGCCATAGCTTCTCTGCCCCACTGACTATTTACAACCTGAAGAATGTTACCCTACAAAGACTGCTCCAACCAAGGTTAACTAAACCTGACTCATTATTTGGTTGTATATTATAACTGTCTTAGTAAGGTTTTATTGTCGTAATGAAACACCATGACCCAAAAGTTGGGGAGGAAAAGGCTTATGTAGCTTACACTTCCAGCTTACAATCCATCCTTGAAGGAATTCAAGCAAGGCTGGAACCTAGGGTCAGGAGCTGTTACAGAGGCTATGGAGGGGTGCTGCTTACTGTCTGGCCTCCTCTGGCTTTGCTCAGCCTGCCTTATCATAGAATCCAGAACTACCAGCCCAGAGATGGCACCACCCACAATGGGCTGCCAAGCACCCCACCCCACCCCCATTGATCACTCATTGAGAAAATGCCTTACAACTGGATCTCATGGAAGCATTTCCTTAATTGAGGCTCCTTTCTGTGGTGACTCTAGCTTGTGTCAAGTTGACACACAAAACCAGCCTGTACATTAACCCTGTCTTCTTATTTATCTGTATATAATAAACCAACCTCTTGTTCAGCTGTATGGAACAACCCCACATCTCGATTCAACTCGATACAATAAACACAGTGAGCTTCCATGATGTTTCAACAACTGCATCAGAAACTCTAGACAACCTGATACCATATTTCTGTGCTCATGTATCTGTCAATTCTTCATTCCTAGTGGGGCAGTGACGGAGTGAGGAAATAACAGAGCCATACAAGCATGAAGCACTGCTCAAGTCACCAGCCAGTCCTCAGCATCATATCTTCTTTCTCTGCCTCCCATCCAGATTCCTTTGTAAGCTTGTTTTCTATGATTAGTGGTGAAGACACTGGTCCCAGAGCTACAGACATGGACATGACAAAGAGCAATATAGATAAACTATACTTGGCTTTGTGGAGCTTGCATGGCAGACTCTCAGCTCTATATAGACTATACCCATTGCCTCATGAGACTTATTTTACATTCTAATAAAGAAAGAAAGAAAAAAAGAGAGTTTTCTGACTATAGTTTAATTTCATTTAAACAGCAGTCATGGTTAGATGAGATTAGCTGATTTGATAGAGGAGAGAAACCACAATTTTTATGGAATGATTGGAGACATTTTGAAACTGGTCTAATATTCCTTTGGTCATGGCTGTAGAAGCCAAAGTTCAGAAATGAACTATTCACAACTGGACATCCAAAATGTTTTTCTAGGCAGGCAATTTGTTTAAGAGTCTTCACACAGTCAGTAAAGCAAACACTAGGCTCTCCATACCACACCCTCAAAATTGGCAAGGATCTCTGGGCCAGGCCCAGTAGGGTCTGACCCCTGAAAATAATGCTGTTTAGGCTCTCTGATATAAAACTGCCTGTCAAGGCAGACACATTTGCCAAATCATTCAACATGAGCATACTTAACCTATGGTCCTACTTATACAAACTATTCCATCCAAGAAGTAAAACTAAATGGAAACAGGCATGTTCTCTCTTTTAGTGTTTTATGCATGTGTGTGAGCCTGCACATATACAGTAGGGGCTTAGGCTGTGTTTTTCTGTGGTTCCATGTGCATTTATGAGATGCCTATGTATCCTGCTATAACTGATGAAGAAGCTTTGAATAAAGTGGGATTCCCAATTATCAAAAGACACTTCTGAACAGTCACTAAAACAAAACAAAACAGCAACAGCAAAATCCATCAGAAAGCAAGGAGTGTAATAACACAGGAGGGGATAGGGGTAGGAGGAAAAGGAGAGTGGTAACTCCTAAGACGAAATTAGAAATTAGTCCACATTCCTTTCAAAGGGCAGTGAGTAACTTTTTATTTTCTTTCTAGAAGCTGCAAAAGGTGGTGAATTGATGGAAATCCCTGGGATTTCTACCCTATTGCCCTATTAAAATTTATTCCTTGTATTTTCTGACTTTTGGTATTTTCATTGGGATAAAGCATGAAGGAAGCAGAGCCAGGATCTTATTAATCACCCTGGCTATTGTAGAATGCTTCTGAGAGATTAGCATATGCCAGGCCCTCTGCTAGGGATACATTATCTCATGTTTTAAGTACTATGATAGTGCCAATTTTTACAGATGAGCAAATAAAGAGAAGGACTTGAGAAACTCACTCAATTAAGAGTTATGTAGCATCAGGCTGCCATTCAACTTTTAGGTCTGACCTCCTACATACCTTTGAATACAAAAATGTACACAGTGACTAATAAATAACTGTATGTCGACTAAGAATATAAGGACAGTAATATATCAAATAGCAAAATAATTTATCCCCTTTCTATTCTAAAATGCATGCCCTGAGGGTTGAGAAGTATCCATTGTAACCATAGTAAAATAGATACTTAATGCACTACCACCAAAGACTCTTCTTTATCTAGAGATAAACTCTTACCATTTATCTAGATGGACTGGCAAACAAATTTCTCTCTCAAGGTCTCTAGTTGATCCTTCTGCAACTCAATTAGGCTACTTGAAAGACCAAAGGAGACATACAGAGGGAAATGTTCCTTATGCCTTCCCATGAGAGCTGACATCACAATAAATGTTTCTAGATGACATACTTAGTTCTTCTATCTACATTACACCAATGACTGCTTTTGTTTCCTGACTCTTAGGAACACACACAAAAAAAAGGCCTTTATTTTAAAATGCAGTGTGTTAGTAGAGTATGTGGGAAAGAGGAATTGGAAAATATGAGTAGATAAGATGAAGAGCAACTAACTGACCAGTTGTCACTGAAAAGATTTTAAATGTTTCCTTCTGGCCTCCAAACCCTCTCTCAGTGCTGTTCTGTGGCTTTTCACTGTAATAATAACACTTGGAATGGTGGTTTTCAAACACAGGTTGGACAGACCTCAGATGGTCTTCACAAGTGATCATGTCACAATGTCAGATTTTTTTTCTCTTGTTACAATTCAGTCTTTGGGCCATTACTGCCAGGAAACCTCTCTCCTCTTTGGATCTCTGGTGGCAGCAGATCACTTATACTACTACATAATTCTAGAACATCCTAACTTTCAAGTCTACTACATTTTCAAACACAAGAACCATGTTTGTTTTCTCTTTTCAGCCTCATTGTCTTGTATAAAACCTTGAAATCTGGGGTTGTTTGATGAAATTTTAATCAAGTATACTACTTTAATATGTCTCAAGTTTATGGTTAGGATAAGGTGAACATTAACTAAATTGATGTTGACCAAATATCATCTGCTTAAAATCTTGCTATTTGTACATTATTTTTCTAATGTCTATGATCTCTCTCATTTATTTCATAATTAATGCCAAAATTTCATTTATTTGTCAGTGGAGGTTTTTGTAATTACACAACAGCTCTGTCAAGGATAGGAGTCAGGTTTTTTAAACTTTGAAACCACCAATGTTCAATAACATTTAATGATTAAATGAATGGATGATACAAGGAGTCAATGAGTAAAATTCAGTATAACCCATTATAAATTCACAGAAATAAGAACCTTTTTAGAGATACAATGATTTCTCTGCAAATAACTTCTAAAACAAAACAACAAAAAATTCCATCTTACTATTTGTCTAACTCTACCAGCAAAGTGTGTAGCAAATTATTGCTCAGAGATCCTTGCTTGATGGTTGAAAAAATTAGATTAAATAACTGTCAAGTGAGATTCTGGCTACATTTTCAGTCTTAAGACTTTACGATGTTAAATATAACAATGACTGCCAAATGTTCACATTTCTAAGTATAAAGATACTAGAAAAAACATCATTAAAAGTAGCATCCAGTGGCTATTTAATCTTAAGATTTTTGTGGTTATACATGAGGTGACCTAATATTTGGCGATGATCATGGTAGAGTTCCTGCACTGATGCCTTTAATGAAGAGCATATCCAGACATGGAGTACTCATTATTGCAATGACAGGAATACTGTGTTATGCTAAATGTCTACCTCTTCTGCTATATATTTTCAAAATATTTCCTCCAACCAATCTCTCTCCCCCAAGTGCCCAATTAGAGCTCATTAGGATTCATGCCACAGAATCTTCTTCTGTTATTGCCCATATAAAAAGATTAGGCCTTAAGGACCATATGTGGCCAGATAAATTCACCTCATCATGGCCTTTCCTGACCAAACACTCTAAGTAGCTCTCTCTTCCAGGAAACTCATGATTGGACTTTGCTGGGGAAAATCAGGCTTCTCCAAACTGAGTATACTTGGCTGAACAATACCTCACTCTCCCACAGGGGATCAAGAGGTGAAAGGAATTATAAATGGAATCATTGAGGAACCAAGGTTCAAAGGTGAAGCCAAGGCAACCTCACATGCACCATTTGAAATAAACAAATACTGAAAGTATGACCATCTTCCAATCATAGGAATTCTGTCTCTGCTTGAAATTTACTTTAATCCGAAGTAAAGTTTACAAAGGATAGATGTAGAACTCACTGTCAATGAAAAGCTGATACATTAAGGATGCAATGTCTTATCCTTACTCATGTTATACAAAAATTTTAAAAGAATGGCCAATATGATTAAGTGTGTAGAAACAGGCTATCTCTCACATAGCTGGTTCATGCTGTGATGCTGCACCAATACATAACAAGATAAGAGAAAGGGAAAGAAAGAATGACCTTAAATTCATCATTAGAAAAAATAATATTAGCATGGCACTCAACAACTGCCCCATATTACCAGATCTTCCCGTCATCATGAACTTTTTACCCCCTCTCAATTTTTCTTCCACCATCATGATCATCAACAAAGAGCAGATACAAATGTTCTGTGCCTCATTGCAAGGCAGTCACCAGTCATGAAACTAAAATATGGTTTCTGTTGGCTAAAGAAATTATGTTCTGGAAATGGAGGAGCACTTGATTGTAATTTCATGTGCTTCCTTACTATTTTATCATATTCTCTTTTCTCTCTCTCTCTCTCTCTCTCTCTCTTTCTCTCTCTCTCTCTGCTCTTTCTTATCCTCACCACCTTATATATCATTTGTTCACAAGAAATCAATAACATCCAAAATATTTAATTTTCAATAGAAAAAAGATAATTTTGGAGAGGTGAGATTTAACTTTTGTAAAGACTAATACTAATTTTTGCTTTTAAGTCAGAGATTTTTCAAGTCACCATACAACTTAAGTTGTTATAGTTATCTTCAGGAAGAGAAGCAAACTGAGCAGAGAGGAGGAAGGGAGAACAAAAACCACAATTCAAGATCCATGAGTACTGACTTCAGGGCCTATTGTTTACACACTCCCTCTTCCACCTTGGTGAGTTCCCAGATTAAGGGAGAAGCTCAGATGGATTAAGCAATGGTGTGGGGGTGTGGGAAGCATCAGGGCCTGGCTAAGGTGGGTCTTTCTAACATTAGAGCCTATGAATTCTCTATACCTTCATCTCTTAATACTTACTCTCTTCTAATGTCCTTTTGCATCTTACTGAAGAAAAGCATACAAATAATTATATGCACTATGATATGCACCACATTAAGATCAAAGCTGAAAAATGTTGGGAGCAATTTAGATATCTAACAGTGAGAAAGTGAAGGCAGAGTCCACAGTGAACAACTGTAAAGAGGGAAACACCTAAAGAAGGTCTAATAGTAACATGGAAATATTTCTACTGAAATAATTACTGAAACCTCTAATCATAGTGTGGTAATAGATAAGTAAAAAAACAGGGACATAATTCATCAGGAAAGGAGAGTTTGAACCAAATGTCTGCTCTCTCTGGCTCTGCATGATCTTTATCTGGGATTTTTCTCTCCATTTTCTTTCTCTCTTCCTCTCTTCCTTCTTTCCTTCTTTCCTTCCTTTCTTTCTTCCTTTTTTTTGTTGAAGTTTTAAATCAAGATGATTTTCCTCTCTGTGAAATATTTTCAATATGATATACTCTTTCTCCCTTTTTTCTCTTTTTTATTGAATATTTATTTATTTATTTATTTATTTGTTTATTTATATTTCAAATATTATCATCTTTCCTGGTTTCCCCTCCACAAACCTCCTATCCCATCCCCCTCCCCATGCTTTTATGGAAGTACTCCCCTACCCACCCACCCACTCCTGTGTCCCTGCCCTGGCATTCCCCTACACTGGGACATCGAGCTGTCCCAGGACCAAGGACCTCTCCTCCCATTGAAAATATACTCTTTCAAAATTAATTTTAATTGTTAAATGAATTATTTAAAAAAAAACAATATGAACATTCCAAGGTCATGCCTTCTTATTCTAGCATTTAACACGGTAACTTTCCTTCTATGTATACCACCATAGAAGAAGTGGTATCACAGAAGCCCACAGCCCAGAACAGGTAAGGAAGAATGAAGGGAAAGGATAGAGAGGAAGGAAAATTTTGATTCTTTTTCACTGAAAGACCCAAAAAAAGAAAGCCAAGCAGGGATTTAAAAGAAACATATACCCAGAGAAATAGGATCTTATCTATCTCAGAGCAGTATCACTAGATCTAGAGAATCAACTCATTTATCTCTATACCTGCCAGCAGTAAAAAGCCAGTATTCCTAGCAGCAGCATAATCTGAAAAGAGCACATAGTATGTGTCTACCAGAAGTGTCAAACGTGGTCCGACCACAATAAAGTCAGCAGAAGACCCTGAGCAAACTAACCTATACTCTGTCCTATAATAAGCATAAGGTAGACCAGTTTGCTTTATGTTAGTCATAGCAGCAGACTTTTCCCCTGGTTCTCCAAACAATTTCAGAGAGTCACTAAGTCCCAGGGGTTTCGGACTGTGAATTCAAATGAAGAGAGGTACTCAACCCTAGTGCCTTTTACTTTTCAAATGCTGGCGAAGCCACTAAAGCATCTGCGACTACTATTTCTCTATTCTGTAGTAGAAATGAGAATTACTAGCTACCCTCTCTCAGTGTCTCCACAGCAGAAATAAACTGGGAAGTCCACTATTATCTGGTAGACAGACATGAGTCAAAGAGACCCTCTCTATTCGATGTGCCTGTGGTTTAACTGCAAGGAGCGGCTGAGCAACTTTCAGTCCTTCAGATAGTCCAGCTCTGTAGGCTCAGGAAAAAAAGAAGCAGGGGAGGTGAAGTGGGTCGGTGGATAAGGGAATGCTGCCAGGACTAACAGCCTTATTTTGTCCTTGACACCCACAAGGTAGAGAAAGGTATCTAACTCCAGCAGGCTGATCCATGACCTCCACATATGTGCTGTGGTATGCATGAATTTGTGTTCTCTTTCACACACACACACACAGACACACACACACACACACACACACAAGCAAAGAAATAAATGCAATTCTTAAAAGGAACAGAAGAACAAAGCAAACAACAGAAGAAAAAAGTTTAGGATTTAATATTTTAGAGATCATATAGGTTTTATTTATGTGCTTAGGAATATATATAGTATATATATATTAGGAATATACATATGTACATATATACATCTATATATATGTATATGTGTATATATAGATATATATATGGATATATATACATCAACTATTAATGAAAAGGAGGCCATGAATTTAAAGGATAACAAAAAAGGGGTTTATAAGAGGGTTTGAAGGGAGAAAAGGTAAAGAAGAAATTGTGTAAGTATAATTTTAAAATATATAAAACATTTTAAATAAAGAAATATTTTACTATAGTATACAAATGGATACATTCTATGATTGTTTGACATAAAAATAAATAAAACAAAGTCACTATTTGAATGAGAAAAAACAAGTGACTAATAAACATATATAAAAATGATCTAATAGTATTTAAAGAGTGTATCATAAATTCCATTGAATTAAATGAAAAATATATTTATTTTTCATTCATGAACATATGTGTGGGCCAGCATGAGTTTCTGTGTGCCACATGGGTGCAGATGCAAATGGAGGGTGGAAATGGATATACAATTCCTTGGAACTGAAATTTTAGGTAGTTGGGAGTTGCCTAATGTGAGTTGATACTAACTGAATCAGGGTCCTTTGTGATATCAGTAAGCTGTCTTAACTCCTGAGCCATTCTCTTAAGTTGTGTCTTCCTTCAAAGCAATATTTCTAAAACTTTTACAAAGCAGGCTAGGGCAATAAATCTGTGGGGGACGTGATTGTTGTGTAAATGTGAAGGCCTGAGTGGGAATCTGTGGGGGACGTGATTGCTGTGTAAATGTGAAGACCTTGGGGTGTCAGTACACAGGCAGAACCCAAGAGCTCACTGGCTATCAAGTCTAGCAGATTAGTGAGTTTTAGGCTCAGTGGTGAGACCTTGATCCTTGGCCATGACATGCAGGTGCACATATTTGCACACACACACAAACATGTGCATACATTATACATGCACTAAGTAAACATATATCTTTTTAAAATAAATGCAATTTGTGTCATTGGAGACCCAAAGCAAGTAGAAGTGCATATAACATATATGTGTACATTTATGCATGTATATATGAATACATAAAAGTATATGTATAGTCATGTATCCATATATACATTTTCCAGCAGAAGCTCAATCTAGTAAAACTGACAAAGCCTTGAGCCATGGAATGCAGCCATTTTGCAGAAGCTTGTGATGGATTCATGTGACAGCCATCAAGTAAACAGGGGCTTCAAACTTTGGCCTGTGCAGAACATGGATGAGTAGGAGACAGATTTCTCCTTAGATCTCCCTAAAAGATGCACAGTCTTATGGACACCTTAAATTTAGTCCATTGAGAACCATATTACGCTTCAGCTGCAGAAACTACGTATTTAAAAAAAACAATGTTGTGTCATATGAAGATACTATATTTTTTTGCTGTGTGTGTTAATACAACAGGAGGAACTAATCTACTCAGGAAACAAAAACTAATAGAGCTGAAAGAACAGAACAAATTCATAATCATAGTTCAGAATTCACAACATACTCTTGGCAATGTAGACAGAAAATTGGCAAAAATTAGAATTAATGAATATGCTTGTCTGTCATAGAATCTGAATGAAAATTATAAATAGTCTAGTAGACAATAGTAGACTACTTGAACTCTCCTAACAATATTCTCAAAGAACTGTCCCTAAAATTCATTAGATGAAAATAGGTCTCCAACTTTAAATAACATGAATGCAGGTTTTTATTATGGGAAAAAAATCAACCTTTCTTTTGGTCTGTCTATAGTGAATGAAAAAAAAATTGTATATTCCTCTTTTTAAGGTGAAGTACTTGTATGTGTTAGGTCCTCTTACATAGCCCTTGAATGAAGTTGACATGAAAATAAGAGGTGACGAAGGGCACAGTTTTTTTTTTTTCAGTAGTGGGATAAACAATGCCTGTATACAAATCTTTTAGAACAGCCTCTGAGCTCTCAAACAAAAGCTTATTCGTCCTGTGGGGTCCTTGGAAGGCTTTTCATCCCTCCCTGGGTATTCCTTTTGGATGATTTTCTTGGAAAAATATTCACATTGATCTTTGGTTTATTGCATTGCTTCTCAAAGGAGCCAAAGTTAAAAATGGACCTTGAGCTCAAGTAACATCTAATGTGTCACATGTGGAGGCAGAGAGATAAGGTTGTGTCGGGGCTGCGGAGAAGGAATGATCCTGCCAAGGAGTGTCCCAATGCTTCTACTGAGAGTAGCAAAAACTCTCAAAAGTATTCAGATCTTTAATGCTCCCAAATGTTTTCATATACATTATGACATGGGATTCTTAGAGCAAAGCTCTGTAATTTTTCTCTAGTATTCTCAGATGGAAAAAATAAGGCTCTAAACTGTATGATTTTCCACAGTAGTTCACCAGCAGGTGTTGTAGATAACACTAGAACTTTAAACTTCATGTTTAATACTAAAGAAAATATTAATGATAAAATTTACCACCCCCAATATGCCATGGCATTTTATATACCAGGATATTTAATCTGTAAATTTATGGTTTTTTTATTATTGTGTCTATATGTATTTGCTCTTAACTCAAAAATCTCCATTATTGTTTTACACTAAATATTTAAGTATTTTTTACCCTACAAAAGAATCTGATCAAGCCCAACATACAGAGCCATGTGTGCCCATGCAATCCGACAGGAACCTCTCAGGAAAGCAAGAATGGCTTGATCTCACTCTGCAAGAGGCATAGCATAGTTCATGCACAAAGGATCAGTTTCTCTATAGGAACAAAAGTCAAGATTTCCTCACTATTACCTAGCATAAGGAAACCATTGTGGTCTAGGCCATCAATGCTATGCTGTGTATGCTTCTGCATTTGTGTCTGTATTTGTGTGTCCAAATTTGGATGTATATTTATGTATGTATACATACACTCAAATACTACAAAATGAACCCTGTATACCACACAGCATTTTTTCCAATTTTCATTTTGTTTTTATTGATTATGATACATAATTTGAAAAAGAAAAAAAAAGAACCTGATTAAATCATTGCATACATACCTTTCATAGTTTGGTTGCTATTCACAAAGTAGCAAACTACAATTCAATTCATTATCTACCAACTATTTCTCTTTAGCTTTGGTGTATTCCCCTACCCATTGGTTGATAAATACTAAAGTATCTAAACTCTCAGACTCTGAAAATTAGTCAATGTCATTGATAAATTAATTCTTTTCAAATAGGACATAAGACTCGCAGAGGAGTGCTTCTGTACAAGCCCTTTCAGAGGACATTGAAAGTTACCATCTTTCAATTCAGTAAGTATTAAGAGGACTCAACTGTTCGAAAATGTTTCCAATAGCTAGACAACAAAGATCTTACTCATAGTAAATACTTAGAATGATCTTATGGATAAAAGTAGTGTCCAGATTTGTTTTCTTTAGCATTGCATCCATATCAAACGATGTTTTCCTCTGTATTTTTTTCCTGTAGTTTAAAAGCATGAGTTTTATTCTCCAGTTCTGTTTTCTGTTTCTCTCTGATAAAACTTTGCTATAATATAGTAGCTCTACTTTTGATCTATCAGAAATATATTGTTGAAAAATATATTTCTAACATTTTAAATTATGGTTTTTTTATATCAATACATTTTATACATACATCACTCTTAAATACCATAATCGAACTCAGGCATATTTTATGGATGAAGCTTTTGCAGTATTCATAAGTTCATGTTAGGAACCATCTACATTTGTAAACATCTATGTTTTTGTCTTGGTATTTCTTCACATATTTGTATGTGTGCACATACATGTATACCCACACACAGGCGCAGACTGATAAAAAAATTTTCATTTTTTGGTTTTGAGAATCATCTACTAGCTTCTCAAGATAGGAGATAACTACTTGCCTTTTTATTCATGTATGCCTTAAGACTCTCATTCCCACAGTAAGGCTTCATTTTTAAGTCATTTAGATCAATCTACTTCTATTTTGCTAATGTTATTTAGAAATGAGCCACGTAACAAGCAACAACTTTTTCTGATCTTGCATAGATTTGTTCTTCTAAGAGTCAATGGATGTTTTGTTTACTTCTGTTTTCTTCGTTGCCTGTGTTATTATGACTAATTCACCCCAAAACGTTTCCCCAGTGTTCAAATACATCCAGTTTTCTATCAACTGCATCTTCTTGGAAATCTTTTCTTCCAGAGCCTCTCTCTTGCTTCAGTCTGGTTCCATTATTACCAAGGCTGTTGCCCATTTTCTTCTTCTCTTTCTTCCTTTCTTTCTTCCTTCCTTCCTTCCTTCCTTCCTTCCTTCCTTTCTTTCTTTCTTTCTTTCTTTCTTTCTTTCTTTCTTTCTTTCTTTCTTTCTTTCTTCATCCTTCCTTCCTTTCTTGCTTGTTTGCTTGCTTTCCTTTTTTTCATCTCAGAATTTACTTTCTCTATCCCTGGTAGTTGGTGTAGCCTACAAGGATAGCTTCAAGGATAAGAATTCTTACTCTTCTAGCAACTGTCCAACATAGTGAGCACTGGTAATAGAAGCCCTATTTCATTGTGGTGACTTATTGTTCTAGGTTCTTTCATCCTAAAACTTCACCATATATTTATACCTTGTGTTCATCTGTATCAAATCTCCTCAAATGGAGCATACTCACTACTTGAAACTACTAGTTTAAGGACAGCACCATCTCTTCTACACACAACACATACCATGAAGTCACACATAAAAGCAATAGGATACTGAAATATATAATTTGACTGGATGAGACCAGTAAAAGGAGCAATGCTTTAGGAGTTCTGACATCCTGACAAAGTCATCCTCAGAGGGATGCCCTGTGCTACAGTGGGATCCCATTTCCAACTTCTGTGTCTTCATCTTTCTTATTTTGTTCTTTCCCAACTATGTATCCTAAAGTAGGTGTCTTAGTCAGGGTTTTTATTCCAGCACAAACATCATGACCAAGAAGCAAGTTGTGGAGGAAAGGATTTATTCAACTTACACTTCCACATTGCTGTTTATCACCAAAGGAAGTCAGGACTGGAACTCAAGCAGGTCAGGAAGCAGGAGCTGCTGCAGAGGCCATGGTTCCTTACTGGATTGCTTCCCCTGGCTTGTTCAGCTTGCTCTCTTATAGAACCTAAGACTACCAGCCCAGTGATACCCCCACTAGGGGCCCTCCTCCCTTGATCACTAATTGAGAAAATGCCTTACAGCTGGATCTCATGGAGGCATTTTCTCACCTGAAGCTCCTTTCTCTGCGATAATTCCAGCTTGTGTCAAGTTGACACACAAAATCAGCCAGTAGAGTAGGTTTTTGAAAAAGAATGATTGAGAAGTTAAAGTTGATGACAATGACTCTACAAAGATATGTCTCCCACTTGTATAGATTGCTGGTATCTTGAGTACATAACTCTAGGTCAGAAAATAATTTATCCATAAATTTTGAACAACTAACAGGAAATGTCTTGATGCTATTGCTTGGTTTCTCCAGACTGGGTAAGTTCTATTCATAATCTCTGTTCCACCCGAAATATGCCCTCTCGAAAAATCTCAGGACTGTCTTTTGACCATTTGTAATCTGCAATGATGTAATACGGATCCATATCCATTTATTTTTATAAAACACATATGGTAAATTTCAGTAATTCAGTAATTCACATTTTTTCACTGTTTGGTAACATATTAATTATTTCTTTATAATTTTGGCTTTATTTCTTGGTTTTATACCTACAATTTCAGATACCAGTTCTTCTAGGATGATAAACTGATAAGTCTTAATTCTTTCTTATGTTTCCTCTGTTTTAATATCTAGATTTCTTCTAGGATTGTATCCTATTATATGCATTTTAATTCTATGACCCTTTCCTCAAGTCATAGCATCTCTTTCATACCACAGTATTCATTCATTATCAGTGTAAATTTCTCTATTCTGTTCTTTTTGGAATATATGTGTATATATACACACATATATATATGTAGATATCTGTATGTTACATGTATATATGTGTATATATATATATATATATGTGGATGTCTGTATATGTATATGTGTGTGTGTGCGTGTGTATCTACGTGAAGAGTGAAAATTAGTGGCCAATCTTTTATTATGAACTTAGAAATATTTCATATAACTCTAATTTCCCAAATGACTGTCTTCTCAAAGCATCATTGAATAAGTAATGTTCATATTTTCCTTGTTATGACTATGTTCTGGATAAAAATAAATTAACCTTATTTCCAGATTTCATAATCTAAGTAGGCAATCCATTTCACACACTTTTGTGACTGATTCTTTTTTCTGTTTTAGAATACATTTTAGCATACTCTAGTTGCTCTCACATGCTAAACTTCATCTGTCATTCTCTGCCATTTCAGTTCACCTATGGAAGCAAAGAGATCTTTTAAGACTCATTATGAAAGCTATATACCAACAATTGTTGTTATTGTTGTTGCTAAAACTATTTAATGAGACATATTTTGAAAATCAGTTCCAATTTCCTCAGCCACCCTGCATCTAGCCTATGATAGACAAAATTTTCTCTAAAAATTAGACTTTACTTGGGCTAATGATTTTGCATAGAACATGATCATTTTGTCTGATTTTTAATGAGAAGCCCACAGACACATACATCCATTATACATAAACCTTTCATGTACATTTCTTCACCTTTGAATTTCATGAAGGTTGCTGTTTCTCAACAGCAGTATCTCAAGATAGCTTCTTACACAGGGTTTTAGCAACCTTGGGAACATACCCTTAGCACATCAAAAATTTTAGAAGAGGACTTTGGAAAGCTATCAGGAATATAAGAACTAGTGGTGTCATTTCTAACCATGTGCAATCTCATATGTGTATATTTTTAAGTATTCCTTCCTTGGAAGATCTTCTATGAGGTTGAAATGAATTAGAAAATAATCTTCTACACTGCTCTTTTTGATAGCAAGAGTAAATGAAGTTACTTATGCAGACTTAAATACACAGAATTGCTTTTTCCCACATATAGATTTATTCAGGAGAACATTCTACTTTTACTACATTTCTACTTTCAGTATATCTAATAAATAAATATCAGTCACATAATCATCATTGAGTTATGTCTAACACAAATAGTTTTATACCAAGTTACTTTTAACCTTTTGCAATGATTCCCAGATGCTTCATCGTCTGTAGCAAGCAAAGCAGTCAGAATGGATCAGAACACAGACTGGTGGTTACATGATAGAATAATCTACATGTTTCAATTTAGATAGTAACAAGGAGGATCAATTACAACTGTGGAAAGAATTATGAGCTATAGTAACTCTATGTTTGTGAGAAATATGTGCACATGGCACTCCTGGGGATGATAATTCAATTATTTCTAAGAGAAGTTTGTACTAGTTTTAAACTGTTTTATTTTATATTCTAGGTTGTTTGTCTCTTACAGATTGATTGTGTGATTTTTGGCTTTCCTTGTGATCACTCAGAAACATTCACACAGTGGTGTGAACTTATTGGAACATTCCTCTCCTAATCTCACTGGAAAAGTTTAAAGTTTTAAATGACCTATTTATGGTTCTCAAAAAAATTGATTTAGGGTGGGAAATATTGGACTAAGCTACTTTTTTGTAGTCAAAAGCACATACCAAACAGAAGATAGTCTCAAAAAATTAGAAACATAGGGTCCAAAAATGAAATGGAATCCAAATGTTTGCTGAGAGACAGACAGACAGAATTCTCTCACATCCCACTTCCACTAAGAAGAGCCTCTTAAAGAATGTTATTTAAAAAAGAACTAAGACCCATTCCAATAGGTGGCCTCTATAATGGAACTAAGGCACAGTACAGATCAAGAAGGTATTGAAAAGTGGCCCATTTTTCTCCTCCACAAGCAGTACTTTCCTCAACTCCAGCTGTTTGATATCATTGACTTCGAAGACTGTCATCAGAATCTGACAAGAATCTTTTCATGTTAAGGTTTTAAATTCTTTCCTTTTGGCTTTCCCATCAGGAACATCCAAGAACAATACACATCCTGATTACCCTATAAGCTATGGGGCCAAATCTACATAGCACTCCACTTCAGGAAATGGGCTTCTCAAGTCTTTGCTCTGTCTTTTCTTTCTGATTGGGTATATTTGCCCAATTAGAAGAATTGACAAAAAAAATTTTAGTGTTTATTATGCAAAGAAATACTAGATCTCTTAATAAATAGTAGAACACCACAGACATATGATATGTTAGTTTTCTTGCCATGATAATTTTTCTCGCTTCTACAATAGAACCTGTGTTGGTATTTCTGTCATTGTTTGGCTCAGTTAATACAGTTATTTGGTACAACAGAATAATAAGGATCAGGGCCAGCTAATTTTGCTCAGAGCAAATGTCAGTGGTGTGTTAAACTCTCCTTCATAATGCAATTGCCAACAAATAATGTTATTTATCTCTCATAAAAGATTAGGGAGAGAGGGATCGAGTAATGAGGAAAGACAGACAAGGGTGCATATGAGTCAATTTTTGGAAATGTCTGAATAAATACTAATCAAGCTAATGGCAAGAAGAAGGAAACACCCTAACGACTCTGGATCAGTAATGCCTTAGAACAAACATAAGTTGAGTCTTAAATTTCAATGTCTTAAGACTGCTCTTCTAAACCCACACACAAATACTCACATTGTTTTAATCACTCATGGAATAACACCATGAATCAATGAATACATAGGGGTGGATTAAAAAGAGGAAATCCTGCTTCATTAAATATCTCAACACTCACACAGGCCCCTCATCTGATCCCTTGTTAGCAGAGGCAGGACACTTAGCAGACTCAGGACATTTTATGCCATAAGCTTTCATATTTGGCAGTGTGTGGCTTAGGAAAGACCCTTTTTAACATCAATTTCTGTCATAACTTTAGCACCAAAAGTGGCCAGTGAATCTTACTACTAAACCCAAAACACTAATCCTGTTGTCTTTGTTCACTTATGTATGAGTTAGAAATAGTATTAGGCTCTATTATTCACCATTGATGTCAAAGAAAACAAAGTATGAGATAGTATTTATTCACTTAAAACATACAATAAATATTAAAAGCACTTATAAATGACCTATTCCTGTATCATTCATATGAATGTGTATATTAGAATTCCAATATCTACAGAATATATTGATATGTTTTCCAAAAGACAAATTGCTCAAATAACACTGTAATTTTTACATTGACTTCTATATTTGGGAAGTTCTAAGAAAATAATAGTGTTTGAACAAACTTTATTCACAAATTGGTTCATTGCAATAGTAATATACTAGCCACAAAAATGATCTGAGGCCTAATGTCTAATAAGACAGCAGTGCACATATGTGAGAGCTATCGTGAAATGTTAAAGTAAGTGAACTTGAGAAATACACATACTATGGCAAAACAAAAACATTTAAATATGCTAGAAACCAGATTACAGCACACACACATATATATATATACATATATATATATATTCACTCATATGTACACTCACACCAAAAACAAGAAAATATAACTTAAATTATTGACCACTAAAATTTTTAATATCACACATACATATACATATATAATGTATATATACATACATATATACATACATACATATATACATGGACTTTTATAATATTTTAACTGTATCTTAACTAATAACAAAATAATTATACAGTTAGGTATTTAAAGGTGGCTTTAAAGGAATCAAAAGAATTTAGTATTTCAATAGTTTTCAGCAAAAGAAGTCAGAGAGATTCAAGACACCATGGATTTGAGGATACATGGAAATAATTGGAATGAACTCTAATAACCAAGTACAACCGGGATCAATAACCAGCACAAAGATACAAAGAAGTCTGGGGTTGTAGCACACGTGATAAAGTGGTTGTGTAGCATGAACAAGGCACTGGATTTATCTTTAGCAACTGATAAACTGGGAGGGCACTTTCTGGCATTCCCACAATATAGAAGGGAAGGCAAGAGGTTCACGAATCCAGTGTCATCCTCAGCTATATAGCAGTTCAGCTTGGCCTCTATAAGATACTGTCTCAAAAGAAAAAGAAGTAAAGACACAAAGAGCTGACTTTTAAAAATGCAGTTGATATAAAAAGCCATCTGGAAACAGTTAGATGACTTCTGTGTGGGAAAGAATGAGTATAAGGGATTGTGGCAAACTGAAGGTCACTGGGTGAAATGGGAAAAGCTAACTGTTCCTCTGACTACATTCTTAACAACCAACACAGACACTTCTATGGTGCAGGGAGATGTCTTGCCCCAGAAAGGAGTTCCTCAGCAGATACCAAACAGGTGTCCTAGAGTTTGACTTAGTTCTGGCATTAACTGTTGTTAACAGAGACTGTTCCCACAGTACTGGTACCAATTCAGGCATGAATCACAAACCACAGATTCCCAAGTAGATTCTCTTGTAAACAAGAGCTTCCCATGTTCCCAATTTTCTTTACAGCTGCCGTTTTCTCTTTCTTTGCATAGATTCCCAATGATGGCATTGTTGGGTTACATGATAACTGTAGGTTTTAATGTTGACCCTCAGGAGCACATGCCATCAGACAACGCCTTATTGCTGTTTTAAATTTTTACCTCTCTGATAATCAATGATTATCAATGATAATCAATGATTATCAGATAGCTTAAAGAATTGTGGTGGATAATTTTAAGTTTTCTTAAGAAAACATGTCCACTCAGTTTCTCTATAAAATTTTAAGAGAATGATGTATTTTGTGGTAATAAATTGTTTAAGTTCCTTAAGAATTATAGAAATATAGGAATTTATAAAAATGTGTTTCCAATCCATAGACTGCCTTTTAACTTGGGTAATTTTCTTTCCTTCTCTGTGTAGACACTTCAGTGTGATCTATTCTACTCTGTGATTGTAATTCTGTTGCCTGAGCTCTTGGTACAATTTCCAAAACAAAAATCCTTGTCAAAGTCAATGCATGAGAATTTGTCTTCTGTTTGCTCCCATGAACTGTACAGTGTTACATCCTTTATGTGTAAATGTTGAATATATTTCTATGTGGTTGTTTTAAATGGTATATAATAAGAGTTTTGATTGATTATTTTACATGTCATTATCTAGTTACCCCAACATCATTCTTTCAAGATATTTTTTTTCTTATTGTGTATCTTATTAAAAGTTAGTTGACCATATATTCTTGAGTTTATGGACTTTCTACTCCATGCAACTAGTCTGGTATGATTTTTTTGTCCTTTTTGGAAAGTCTACTTTAAAGGATCAAAATGAGCTTGAGAGAAGGATAACAAAGCAGGTTCTGATGACTCCCAGGTAAAGAAAGTTCTACTGCAGTGAAGTTAGAGCATGTAACCTTACTAACATATGATTGCATTCTTGTTCACCAATCTGCAATTTCCTGAACACTGTAGTCTAGGGAATTTTTTATAAAAGTGTCATCATGTAAGTATAATAGATTACCAAATTAATCTCCAGACTTTGTCACCCTCCTGGTTCCAAGCTTATAGTCATAAGCTATTGTATTGCTTATGAGCCTCTATCTAGAAACCCACCAAGTATTATCTCATCACAATGCAAGCTCCCCTATAGCCCAGGGAAAACAAGGCCCTGGAGTCCTTGTGTTAAGAACAGGAGATAAAGAAAATAATACACGTTCCTCAATTTAAAATCACATTATCACAATGGGCTTCCCTAAAAGGAGACAAAAGCCTCTTCTTTATAGGTTTTTGCTAATACCTTTGGATAAAGAGAATGAGGATTTTTATATTCTGTCTGATGTGTCACCTCTTGCGGCCATGATAATGATTGTATTCAATATACAGATAACTGTTGCCAGCCCACATGATTATTTCTAAACCGGAAAAATTACCTTAGATGTTTCCAGGCAAAAATATACCCAAAAGCTGTTTGGCTTGGCACTCCTTACATACTACATTCTCATCACATGTGGTCTGTGGGACTGGACATAGCTCAACAATACTCTTGCTCTCTCTGAAGACCAGATTTTAGTTCCTTTCAACCAGATCAGAGATTTGCAACCACCTGTAACTCCAACCCCAGAGGACTAGCAGCTCCTTTTCTCTTCTATAAGTACACACACACGCACACACACACACCCTGTACACACACACACA
>NW_022196912.1:32288389-32298958 GCF_008632895.1 Mastomys coucha
CACACACACACACACCCTGTACACACACACACACACACACACCCTGTACACACACACACACGCACACACACACACCCTGTACACACACAAACATATAACCCAAAATAGAAATATATATTTAAATGTGCTCTTTGCCTATTTCGAGAAGGCAAACAAACAAAAACAAACAAACAAACAAACAAAAATCAGCTGTTTGGAAAAGGTCAGAATTCTCCAGAAAGAGTCATGGGGGAGGTGATAGAAGTTGGGATAATTAGGATGCATGAATTCACATGCCTTTAAGTCATCCAGAAAAGGAGAATGCCCACAGTTGAAAACTGCCTATTACATAAAAGTCTAAGCAGAAGCTGAACACTGCCCAAGGTTTGCACCATTAGCACCAACACCTCATTTCATTATTTGTCATCTACTGAGAACTCCAAAACTACAGCTTCGCAGCTGGTCCTCTTCACCACTATACCCCTGGGTGTGAAAAAAGAATTTGAAGTTATAGTTTTGAAATGTGTGCAAAATTCCTGTTGTAAAATAATATTATTTCCAGAAGTCTCAAATTGTTATAATTTGGCTTTCAACTCAAAGGAGGGAATTGAGAAACCAAGATCCTATGGAAGCAAACTGTCTAGCTAGGTTCCAGATGTCTCACAGTAGAAAGTAAGTGATGCCTTTTATACACTGAATAGAACCCTGTAGCCTTGGCTATTCTAAGCCATATAGTGTGAATGAAGAAACGAATACTTCCAAATTAATATGTGTAAACAAACTTTGTTGAGCAAGAAATTTCCTGAGTCCTTCTAAATCACAGAACTGCAAAGCACTGTGATTAAATCTCTCTTGCATATTTTATGGTTTTATCAAAACAGTACCAGCTAGAAAGATGGCACTGGGGCATTTGCTGTGTGTCCAAAGGACAGAAGTGTGGTTCCAAGAACCCATATCAGGTGCTCCTCAGGTGCCCTACAATGACCTGAAAGTACAAATTACTCACTCTCCCCCTTTCTCCCATCCTTTCTCCCTTCCTCCCACTCTCCAATATCCATGTAGTTACCTAGAAATACATATCATGTGAGGCACCTAATTCCTGGTAGAATAACAAAACTACCAAAAATCAAATGACAGTTTGGAAAGATGTCTTAGTGGCTAAGAACACTGGATGGACTTCTCTTTTTGCACAATAGTTCTAGTATACCTCAATATCAGAAACTAACAATATTTAAATAATTCTTATTTTAAATAACATTTGCATGATTAAAATTATACACATAGAATGTCTTAGATTGTTGCTGTATGTATACCATATTGTATGTGGGATGGAACATCTATGTATGGCATAAATGTATGCACATGTGAAGACCAGTAGTCTCTGTCAAGTATCTCTTCCTCAGTTATCATTCATCTTATCTTTTGAGACAGTATCTCTTACTGAACCTGGAGTTTGCCAGCTGTCTACACTGGCTGGCCAGCAAGCACTTTCATCCTATCCGTGTTATCTTCCATTCTTTGCCTCCCAGAACTGAGATTACAGACATACTTTGCCATATCTGTCTTTCCAAACTCAGGTCTTCATGCTTAAAACCCTGAACCATCTTGTCAGGCCCAGTAATGTATCATAGAACTGGCACACCAACTTCAATCAAACTTGAAGATATTTACAAAGTGAAGTGACCATTAGCAATCCTCAGAAAACATTGTACTATTTTTTCCTCCAAAAAGACCAACAATATTCTTATCATCCCTGTGAGTGAGCCTTTCTTTAGTATATGATGCCTTATAATACTTCAGTGATCTGACTTGTGAAGTTTATGTTTCATAAGACTATAAACAGACCTAGATTGAAAAAAATGGCAGGAACTACTGGTGTGTCTCTAAGAACAAGATTTAGGGTAGATCATATTCCATTGATACTACAGTGTTTCAAAGCATAGTCTAATTACAAAGCCTGTTGATGTACATATCATTTATAAGATGAAAGTTGTTACACTGTCTAAATATCTAATCTTAATTTTCAATATGTACTTACATATTAATACACAATTTACATGTCAGACATTCCACCCTTTAAAAGTCTATGGTTCTCTTAAAGTGATTTTTTAGTTATAATATTCCTCATTTGGGAATTCTCTCTTAAGTTCCAAAGCTCAAGTTTTTATTGGGTTGTTCATTGCCCTGCATTTAGTAATTTACTTTAGGTGTTCATTTGTTTGTCTGGGGAGTCTTTGTTCTAGATAAAATATCCTGTGTTTGATGTAGAGCTAGAAAGTATTTTCTCCTGTTCTGTAGGAGCATCTTTACTTGGTGAACGGTCTCTTTGGCTGTGCAACTGTTTCAACCCGCTGAAGTTCCATTATCAGTTTCCTGAGTGACTACTGACTATAACATGTACTTTATTTTTTATTTTTTTTTAAAAAATTCTATTTCTACTTTTCTTCCAACAATTTCAGAGTTTCAGATTTCATGTCCATGCGCCTAATCCATTTGTATTTTTTCTTGGTGGAGGGTGAGAAAGATCTAGTTTTTGTTTTCTATATGTGGATATCCAGTTCTCCCACACACCATTCATTGAAGAGGTGCTCATTTTTTTCCAGTTCATAATCTTGGTCTCTTTAGAAAAATCAGGTGGATATGGTGGTATGGGTTTATATCTTGGATGAAAATAAGATTGTGTGGGATGTTAGAGTAATAAGAATGTACTATATATAAATATAAAATTGTCAAGGAGTAAATTTTATCAAAATAAAGTCTATGATTTAATAGTTAGAATGTGCTTATAGGATATATAGCCCCCGTTACTGTGTATTTGTAAGACATAGTTACCACCCCAGATAGAAACCCAGTAACATTGGTAATCACTTCCCAGACGTTTTGTCTCATGAGAGTCTTTCAATTATTAATTTCTTTGTGATACCATCAACTTTCCTTATATTTCATATATAAAGTTCTTTTGCTTACACTTTTTCCAAATTAGAATTTTTTTTTTTTATTTTCCCAAGATGCAGCAGGTATCAGTGTTTCAAGTTTGTTGGTATGGCTGCATCATATTCTATTAAGAGTATAGAATGATTATTTATTCATTATTTGAAGGACATCTGGGCTGTTCCCACTTTTTGGCTATTATGAATAATTCAGCAATGAGCATTCACGCACAGCTTTACATGGACACATGTTTTGAATTCTCTTGGGTATGAATGTAGGAGTGGAACTGCTGAGTGAGATGGAAACTCACTAAATTTACTAAATGGTTTAGCATTTAGAGAGACTACCACATGGCCTTCCAAAGTGACTGCACCATTTTACATTCCCACCAGCCCTGCATGAGGATTTCAAGTCCTCTACATTATTGTCAACACATGTATCTCATTTAATTTTTATTTAATTTTTGTACAACTATATGAGATAGATATGATCTTGGTTATTAGAGACCTTATTAGGAGACTGAAGCTCAAATAAGTTAAAAAACTTGCCCAAAATGTCACAATTCCATTTGGGTGGGTTAGAGCCAAGATTCAAGATACGACTGCAGCCTGGTGTCTATGACTTAGGTGTTTAGAGCTATTTCACAAATGCTTTTGTATGACAGTTAGTTTACATCTGTGTATCCTGGGTGGAATCCTTACTAATCCTGTACTCTCCTAGTATAAGAGTCTGGCTTGGCAGTAACCTTGCCTGATGGGTGTTTTCTGGGGTGTCCTCAACATAAAAATTACATGAAATTCCTATTGACTTGGGCAATACTAGTAATGAAATTTCCTTTCTCCTGTTAAAAATATTGCAGGAAGAGAAAGGGACATTTAAAAGTTGTTTCTATGGCATATAAACACCACATGATAATGAAAGAGCACTCTCTATGAATACAAATTATCCTCTGGATTATGCCAAGTGCTTAGTGTGTTTTATTTCATTTAATCTCCTAACCCTCACAAGACTAACACTAACATGATTTCCATGAGTAATCTGAAGTATAATAATGAATCAGTAATTTTTCCAAGATCATAAATGACAAAACCAGATTGGACATGTCGACATACGTCTCCTATTATCACTGTTACTACCACTTACCTAATTTTTGATAAAACCCAAGCTTAGGATGGTTAGGTTTTATTAGTGTATCAGATTATAGACAAAGTTGGGTTAATCTGAAAATAAACAAAGAAGTTATTTGCCTGATATGATTATGAATACTTTTCCTTTTCTATTTTTTAAAAATTATTCTTAATAATGGAACTAAGTGTAGAAAGGGACACATACACATATTTATATGTATGGGTACAATGATATAGTGTGTATCTGTGTGTGTCCTGACATGCATATGTGTGTGACATTAAATGGCAGAAATTTATGTTTATGGAGATAAAATTATTTACATAGATGCATACATAAATGTCTATACCAGAACATGTATGTGCACATGTATCAGTGTCTGTTGTTGCCCAATGTCAATATAAAAGTGGCCTTTTTCTTGCAATCTTCTCCTAGCTGTAGAATATACTGTTTTATAGACACAAAACTGTTTCCTTTTCCCGTTAAGTCCTTTATTCATGTTTATATCCCAGTACTGTTACCTTTAAACTTCTTTTCTTTCCTTCTTTTTTTTTTCTCTAGTGCCCTGCATGAACAATGACCTTTGATAGAGACAAAGATACTGCTGTTGGATTTGCTATCCAAGATTTGTTCCTGGAACAGTAACTTGTATGAAGAATCCTAATTCTGTGATCTCTTAATAAAAATCATAAGTTTGTTTCATGGTGTGCTGAGCAGGTCTTAGGACAGACAATGTATTTTACATGCAGGTTATGTAACCAGAATCTATTACTCAATGACATGTAGCAAGGAAGGGACAACTGAATTCTAGGATTACAAACCAGTCTTCAGGCTAAGTAAAGCTACCTGGTGGTAGGAAGATGCTAATCTGCCTGTGGTCCTTTGCAATGCAGTGCAAAACCTGAAAATGCAGTCCCAAATGGTTTATGTGTCCCCTGGTTATATTCCTCTCTAGGGTAAAAACATTGTAGGAAAACTGCTCTGAGGGGAACTGGAACAAAACCTAAGCTGTTTCAGAAAGTCTTCTCATTTCTGGATGCTGAATTATCTATAGTTGTTGTTGTTGTTAATTATTTTATTTATTTACATCCAAAATGTTGGCCCCCTTCCTATCCCTTCTCCCAGAGTTCTTCCCCCTTCCCTTCTCCCCTTCCCCACTTTTGGGCATTTTGGCTAAGATCACCCACATTGAGTCTTGGGAGCCTCCCCCATCCTAGGTCTCTAGGAACTTTCTAGAGGTTTCCCCCAACCTCATCCCCTGCAGCTGCACATTTTCATTCATTCTTCTGGTCCTCTGAGCTTTTCTCCTGTCTCCCCTCATACCTGATCCTGCCCCACTTTTCCCTTCCCCCCTCCCCTCTTCCATCCAGGTCCTTCCTGCACATAATTATTTTGTTCCACCTTCTAAGTGGGATTGAAATATCCCCTCTTGGGCTTTCCTTCTTGTTTAACTTCTTACAGCCTGCAGTTATTATTGAGAACTATAAGTGAAGACATGGGGTAGAGACAAGAGGTAAGTGTTTGCACACTAAATCAGAAGTCCTGATACTTGTGACTTGATACTTGTGACCAGAATATTGTTCAAGGAGGAGAAATAAATGAGTCTTAGAATCAAATGTGAAATGGGTGCCATGTCTCAGACAATAGAGCTTTTAAAACAAAACAGGGCAGAGTTTTAGAATATCAGATGGGGGCTTATCAGAGAATGTTAGCACAATTACTTTGTCTACCTATAAAATCCACTGCAATATCTAGTGTGTCAATCATGCTGGAAATATTTCTCTGCTTTCCTATGTGCTCCTAATAACCATACTCCTTCCTTACAACCACAGACCCCTTGATGCTTTCTAATCTTGCTTAGATTTTCTTCTATGCAGTATCGTCTTTCACAATATCTGGTACTCTCTTGTCAGGCCTCTGTTGTCTTCAACAGGTTCACTAAGACACCCTACACAATAATTCCAACCCAGAAACCTAATGGCACTAACTCCAGCAAAGGAAAAGACCTATGCATGATTCACTACCTGTACCCCCAGCCTGGACTGTCATTTTTTTCAAAGCATTAAGTTGATTCACAGTGAACATCAAAGGACCAACTAGATCCTGTAGCTACAAAGATAGCCATTGTCCCTGGGTTACTTCCTCCTCAATCCAGCTTTTCTTTGGGCCTCACAAACTTCGAAATGCCAAAACACTGCTCCTGACACATCACACCTGCCTCCAGGAAAAAGTCTCACCCCACCAGCCATGCTGCAGTTTGGGGGCCATGTTTCAGGAGTCTGTAGTGCCCAGATGAACTCTTGTTGCTTGGCTGGCTTTTATGGATGTAGCAAAGTCCATTTGGTCTTGTTTTAATAACATCCCAATAAAAGAGCTGGGAAATTAGATGCTAGGAATGACATTTAAATCCTCCATTTCCCTTTGCTGCAATAATGGCTTTCTTGATAATAAAGTAGATAAATTTTATTAAATTATATGAAGTTTTTTCCATTTGAAAGCAATTAAAAAATGCTTTCAGTTCAGAATTACAAAACTATTCACTTCGGATCTGAAGCTGACATTTTTATTGGTAATCTGAGTTATAACATGCTCAACTCTATGCCCATTCATTGGTCCCTGATACTTCTGCCAACTTTTTATAGTTTTATGTGAAAGTACAGTATTTAAGCCTCCTTTAAATTCATGAGCCGCCCCTGCTTCTGTAAAAGGCTCTCTCAGTGTCTCAACAACGCACACCAGAGCTGATGTTTATTTAAAAACATCTGCTCCATCCTTTGTGGTATAACATACCAAAGTAGCCTGACATTTTAAAGACTTTTTCTTTACACTTTGTGTCAAACAACAAGAGAACGTAACTACTTTTGTGATGAAAAACTGTTCAGGGCAATTACAAGATAATACAGTAAGTGGACTAAATGGTGCCCAAAGTAATCAAAGGAAAACACTGGGATTAAGCTATGCCAAGAAAGCCCACTTTCATGGACATTTTTAGCTTCCCAAATATCGGCATGATTGTGTTCCACATCTTAGTATTTCCTAACTGATAGAGAAAATAGACCTTTGTCATTTAATTTGTATGATAAGGAAATGAGTTATTATATTTGTAAGCTTTTAACAAATCAGAACCAACAGAAAGGCTACTATCTCTGTGTTCGTGGTTTCTATTTCCACCTGGAAGCCAAGGGTGGGCAGAAATATTTTTAGTGCTACTGTCCACTGGTTCACTTGAAACCATTTCTTTCACTGCTTTCTTTACTTGCCAGTGTTTAGGTTGACTATAGAAGTCCATAAGAGACAGAAAGACTACATATATATAGTAGTAAGATATATATATATATATATATATATATATATATGTAGATATATATGTATATGTATATATTACCCAGTAGAGACCTCACTAAATAAATTTCATGATAAAATATTTCCTCTAGAAAAAGAAGAGCTTTTGTTGCTTGAAGAGATAATTTCCATCAGTTAGTCATGCCCCATGCAGCCTACTCACACACGGAGTTGATTTTTATTATAGAGTACACAGAGGTAGCCTTCAGTAAGCCTTTATCAATCACAGACCCTTGTTAGGTCTAGTCAGAAGAATGTTTCACTAAATGTATTGCTAAAGGTGCCTTATCTGAAACAACGAAGATATTTCAAGGAGAGGAAGTTAAAGATGGTAGTTTCGTGGAAGGCAATTTGACAATCACCGAGTGTTCCATGTGGAAGAAAGCATGGCTGGGAGTGGTTTCCTACTGTTGAAAGTCTACTGGGGGTCACTAAAGCATGGATCTCTGGTGCTCCAAGGAAGCCTTAAAACACGGCAGCAGACTGAAACACTGTATGTCCTCATCAGGATTGCAAGGAGGCCCCTCTTCTGCCTCGCTGAACACAACTTCAGCTTGGTTTTCCATACAAACCCACCAAGTTGCCTTCACATGACACATGTGGAATGCTTTAAGCCATGTGGTTAGCCATCATGAATTAGTGCAACTGCTCACACCACACACCATGGTTCCACAACTGTTCTCAGATGAATGCTCAACATGCCACTAAACATAGAAGGCCTTACAAATGTAAAGTAGATGTGACAGGGAAATGTTATTTGTGACCTTTGGTTATTGCAGCTCACTTTCAACCATAAATCTCCTTTTTGACTGCAGCAGTCTACCTTGTGAGTGAACATGAGGTCTTCGACTGCAGTCTTTATTAGCTTAGCAAATGGAGTGATGCTTGAGCACCTGTCACGATGCTGACTCTGCTACAAAGTGTGAAGGGAATTTCCACCCAGCCATGGACCAGAAGGTACCCTAATGTCAAAACGCATCTGTTTTATGAGCATCCAACAAGCATGTTTTATCAAAAAGCAAAATTATACTGATTTATCCAATGCCAGTGTGTTCTGGACCCCTCTAGTCACCATATAACATGTCAAACTGTCTTCTACTTTAAAGTCACAGAAAAAAAAGAAGCAAAACACCACCACCACCTCTGGGCCACCTCCACCCTGTCACCATCTATATTTTGCTGCTTCTCTTCATAGTGAAATTCTTACCTCTTCTGATTTTTCTTTTGATCTACTTCAAGAGAAAAGGATGGCAGGGTGGATTGTTCCCAGATCAGCCAAGGCAGTTGTTTGCAAGACTGCCAAAAAAAAGTTTTTTATACACATGCTCATATATATATATGTATGTGTGTGTGTATATATATATATATATATATATATATATATATATATATATATGCTTCTATATTTAGTTTTCTCTTTGTAAACAAGATTTTGTTAGATTGTTTCACAGTCCACAGGGCAATCTTTGGCTGTCTGTACCTTCTCTGGGGTGTGGACCTGCTTGATTTAATCCTTGACTTGATCACATTAAGAGAAGAAGCCCATCTATCACTAATTTTGAAGTCATTTCTAGTTTTAATCTTTTTTTTCTTTTATTGAAAAATGAATCTTTCATACACTCTATTCTGATGACAGTTTCCCCTTCCTTTAATTCTCCGGATTCTTTTCCACATCTGTTCCCATCCAGAGCTACTCACTTCCTATCTCACATTAGAAAGCAAACAAGCTCCCTATGGATAATTATAATATAACAATATGCGATAGTATAATATAAGACAAAACAAAAACAAATATATCTAAATAGAAAAAAACTACATTAAAAAAAACAGAAAGGAAAGAGCCCAAGAAAGTGCACAAGAAACAGATATAGACCCATTCATAAAAACACAAAACCAGGAGCCATAGTATATATGCAAAGGACTTGTAGGGTATTTTTTAAGAGAGAAAATAAAAATTAAAAATTAGAATTGAAAGAAAGGACAAAAGTTTTCAAAAAAAGAAAATCTTTAACATGACACTGTGAAACAAGGAACCTCCAAAGGTGTTGTTGAGTTCACTTCCTTTCAGCCATCTTCTGCTGCACAGGCAGCCAATCCTTTATAGGTTGCCTCCTCAGTACAAGTCCTGCAGAGAAAACTGAACTTTCATTTTCAGGCATTATCACTTGGTGATACCTTCTTGGTTAGGGATAGGAGCATGTGCTTCCATTCCTTTTGAGCTTCAGGACCTAATTTGGAGCAGGCACATGCAGGCCTTGCGTGTGCTACTTCAATCTCTGTGAATTCATATGTGTGTCTGTCCTGTTGTGTTTTGGAGGCCTTGTTTCTTGGTGTCTGCCAATCCTCCTAGCCCTTATACTCTTCCCATCTCTTCTTCTACAGAATCCCTGACCCTGGGTGGAGGAATTTGATGTAGATATCCTATTTAGGGCTGAGTATTCCAAGAGCTCTAATTATCTGCATATTTGTCGGATTATGGATCTCTGTATTTTTCCCTTCTGTTACAGCAGGAAGGTTCTTTTAGGATGGCTGAGCAAGCACTCATCTAGTACTGTATCATTAGCAGTCATTTAGTTGGTACATTCCAGTAGAACAAGTGGTATTTTGTTTTACCCTAGGTCCATAGGCTATCTACTTTCAAGTTCTTGGTCACCCAAGCAGCATCGATGATGCATTTTATCTTGTGGAGTGTGCCTTAAGGCAATCAGATATGGACTAGTTACTCTCACAATCTTGTTCACCATTGCACTAGTGTATTTTGCTGGCATGACACCATTGTTGATCAAAGGATTTGTGGCTCAGTAGGTGTTTGTGTTTCTCTTTTAATAGCTTACAGAGTACATTTCTCTACTAAAGACACTAGTGTATAGGAGTGAAGATTACATGTAGACACTAGCTGGACTTGTCCATGTTCAATGAGTTATGTCTTCAGAAATGAGTCTTGCCATCAGTTTGTGGAAAGTAACCTATTGTCTTGGCAATAGCCTGGGTTGTTTGAGGATTCCCATGAAACCCTTTTGGTCAACAACTCAAATAAATGAAACCTAGTTCAGGTATTTGAAGCTTTATTTGATGACAAGAGATGGCCAGTGTAGGGCTCTATCACCTCCATTATATAGCAATTTTATTTAGATCATCACCATATATATATATATTTTATATATATATATATATATATATATATATATATAT
>NW_022196912.1:32298968-32361811 GCF_008632895.1 Mastomys coucha
ATATATATATATGTATATAAAAAATTTTAGGAAGTTTCTATTTAATACTGTATACTTATATTTAAATTTGCATTTGTTTAATAAACACATAGTAGTTGACACTTAGAGGCATGAAGTGTCGTGATCCTAAACTCTCAGGACCAAAAGCCCTGGATGGCTTTCTGACTACCCCATCATGGCACTGAATGGCCTTTGCCACCTATAGTTTCTTTTTACTCTTTAGCTTCTTCTCCTATCTCCTCTGCCTGCTATGGTACATTGTGTCTTGGCATTTCCTAAGATCACTACTCACTTTCTCAACACTGCTTCTATTATGTCTGTAATAGCCATCTTCTGAGTAGAGCACCATCTCACAGCTGACACCTGTCAGGTTGTCTATTTAGATGGCTTTTATAAGGAGAGTTTTCTATATGACTATATTACTGAAGAAAAAAACTCAAGCCTTATGTTTCTATGCCCTCTCTGATGCTCTATTGCTTCATGGCCCTTACTATAGCACTTGGCCTGCTATTTCTATTGTTTTTGTGTGTTTATTATCCTCCTGTCTTAGAAGTATTAAGTTTTAATAAGGTGAGTGTTTCTTGTTCACTGCTACTACATAAATTCTACATATTAAGGTAAACTTTCACTAGTTATATTGTTTGTCTTCATGTGTACATGCACACATGCGTACACACATGTGATGTTTACAGAGGAGAAATAGAAGTTTTCTGAACAGATGTGCTAGTAGTCTGTTTCTAAGTGATTGGAGGGTTAAAATAAAAAAATAGGGAAGCAGGTAGGTGTACCTCATGCTTGGTGCATGTGACCAGTATAGACACTGTAGGAGAAATTGATTTTCTTTTTTAAAAAATGTTTATGTTTCTTTTTCTTCTTTAATATATGTTTAGACTCTTCCCTCAAAAGTAGGCAATTCTATGTCTCTGTTTATGTAAGCCACATGATTATTATAAGAATAAAACAAATGACCTTGAGAAGTTGGCTAGCACAATGCTTAGTGTGCAATCCATGGTATATAAGACCATTCAGCAACACTGTTCCTTTGGATTTCCTCAAATTGAACGCACACTGAAACTTGCATAAGGATGGTTAAACATCCATTATAATATTTAATTTCACATGCATAAAGAGATAATAAGACCAAGAAAATTAAAATAAAGTGAAGTAAACTTTAAATAGTTTTCTGTCTTCATGCACAGAGTTCAGTTCCTAAGTTGAGACATGAAAGGCTCAAGTACAATGGCTCCACTCACATGACAACAGTAATTCTTACTAGTGATGGAACTGATGGTGCATATTATGCTTTACAATGAAGGAACTTATTTCCTTTTCCCATATTTAGTGAGAGCTACATTCCTTAACTTAATTATGCTTCTACTTTATAGCACAGATACCATCTGTCATAAATTAGGCACAGGATAGAAAACAAATGAAAATCGCCCTTCAACTATTGATAACTAAAGATACTCTAATACCAATATTCCAATTCATCTTATCAGCCCAATCCTACCTGTTATGGCCTCTAGTCTCAACATCCTTCTCAGGCCTACGAGAACCATCATTTTCCAACTCTGCTTTCATTATCCAGCTAGAAAACTTCCTGCAACAGGCCTCCTTTCATGTGAGGAAATGTAATCTATTGATTTTTCTAATTTCCCCTGAAGAGCCCCAAAGATGGAAAAGAATTTCGTGTACTATATAGTTACAGCTCCAAAATGTGTACATAATATTGTTTGGGATGTGTAGTAGTAGTGGTGGTAGCAATAGCAGCAGCAGCAGCACAGATGTAGATAAGTAGACAAGTATGTGTCAAAGCCAGAGGACAACCTTGGCTATTATTCCTTATGTGTAACCCTTCATGGTTTTGTTATTTGTTTTGCTCTGAGACAATTTCTCTCTCTCTCCCTCCTGCTCTCTCTCTCTCTCTCTGTGCATGTGCGTGTGTCTCCCTTTCTTTCAAAACAAAACAACAAAAGTATACAATTTAACTTTTGCCTTCCCAGTCAACTATAAGCATTTATTTGGATGAATTTTTCTGGTATTAACAAAATTAGGAAGGAGCTATTTTAAAATTATTCATATGAGCATCTACTATGTGCTATTTACCACCATAACCATTGCAAAATAAGATCATGACTTTGATAAAGGAAGGCATATTTAGATGCCAATATTTGCCATCTTTGTAATGTATAAAGTTTAGACAGAAATTTCACAACTAGTTAATCCCCAAATCCCCATACTGGATTATATTATGGGATCCATCTTGAGTTGGTTGATTTGAAAGATGAAGATGTTCTCTGAGATAGCCTGCACAGACATTTCCAAGGGTCATTTTAAAGCTCCCAAATAGCCAGATGTGGCAGCCTTTGCCTTTAATATCAGGACTCCAGGCACTAAGGCAGTAAGATGGGAAGTTCTGGACCAGCTTGGGTTGTCTAAACAATAGTAAAAGAAAATCAAATTAAAACAAAGTTCCTGAAATGATTTGGGCAAATATCACAGCTAACTTATAAACACATAAGCAGAGCAAACCATTTGCTTATAATAAGTATTCCTGAGAGTGAGAGGAAAGAGTTAAGTAAAGACAAGTAAGACCCAAACACAGTACAAAAGGAACCTAAACTGCTTTGGAAAACTATAGTAGTGATGCTTTCTCTAAGTTTAACTCAGTGAGCATATCTGCTATCCTGGCCTCCTAAAGATAAAAATTAGATTCAAAGGCAGGTCCAAGATAGTTTAACCTCAGCACATTGAGAAAACTTGAGAACCTAGAGAGATGTTTCAGCAGTTATGAACATTTTCTGCTCTTGAAAAGAATCAGAGTTCAGTTCCTAGCACACGTGTCAAATGACTCACAACTGCCAATAACTCCAGCTAACAAAGCATCGAGTGTCCTCTTCCTGTCTCCACCTGTGCCCATTTTCACCTGCACATAACCCTGTACACATATCATAAATAAAGATAAAGTAAAATTTAAGAAAGAAATGGCTCAAATGGCTGTTAACTTGGTTCCTGTACACAAACAACCATATACCATATTAAGTGAGAATCACAGAGGAGAGGGGTATATGGATGGGAAAAGATATAGTCTTGGAGTAGTTAGAGGACATTTATAAAACTAAGTAACTATTTCATGTAATATATAACTACAGATGGCTGGGAAAACCTTCAATTCCCTCTTTAATTTAGCCAAATGGACCCTTGTCATGTAGGAAGATCTGTTATGGTCTAATAATTGTTTAGTTGTTGTTTTTAACAAGTCACATAAACCAGCAGCAACTACTTTAAAGGAAGCAATAAATAACATCGGTATTAATTATTTACAAAATATATTACCTTTACTTTATTTTTTGTGCTTAAACTTTGGCTGTTAACTAGATACTTAAGGATTTATTTTTATTGGTCACCAGCCAGTCAGAAATATTTAAATACTATGCTTGGAAGTAAGGATTATCTAACCATTCACAAACTCTTATAATAAAACATTTATCATAACCCATTAATCCATTAGGACTTATTTTCTATCCCATCCATTCACTAGCACCTTGCTTTGAACACAATCAAGTTTGGCTGCAATTTCCCCTTTTATCATATATCATAATTACGAGATGGGATGCACCAAAGTTGAATTCCAAAAGCTCTGCACTCTGCTTGAACTTGGCACACAGAAACTCAGCAAGTAATTCCAGAGCTGGGACTTATCCAGGCTCAAGTCCTGAGATTGCACTTGGATCATGGGATAGAAGACAACAGGAAAGATGTCTGAGTATGTTATTATCTCCCAGAGGTTTGAAGTTGGGTTTTAAATGCACCTGGCACTATTCTGGTGGCCTAAAGTACAGGATTAGGGCAGCCATTCAGTTACACCCTGCTTACCCACAACTCCTGTTCCAGCCATTCAGCCTTATGAAGTACCTATGTCGCTATAAGCAAAACCCCATGCATGTGACTGGTGTTTGAATATGTCTATCTGTAACATAGATGTTGAACATATCTATGAACATATCTTGAACATATCTATCTGTAAGTTCCAGTTCCAGAGCAAATGGCATTCCCTCATACATTACTTATATTTAAAATATACAATGTAATTAGATAATTGCATCAAATCTGGCTTGTGATGATCCTCATAGTAGTCATTTTCAAAAAAGATAGGCAGGGAAGAAACACAATATCATTGATTCAAATGTACAGATATTTGTTGTAAAAAAAATATGTACCATCATTGAATAAAACTATTACTGTTGTTTATCTAATCAAGGCTATAAATCTCAAGATAGTATTGAAAAATCCATTTTGTAAATTACAAAGCAGCAGGAATACAGGCCATTATTTTAATAATTGATGGGAATAAGCTTGAAGTTATAACTTTTGGGGCACAGTACCTGTATTTGTACTGAGACTCGGGAAAGTCTATAACTATAATGTATGGATCCAATGTAAAGTGAAACATGTACATGGCAGAGGTTCTAAAGACACAGAAATTGAGGTCGTGAGATCAGGTAGTGTGTTCAAGTAACATCAGTACCCGGTGGCAAGAACTGATACTGAAATTGGGATTTACTTTCAATAGAATCACCAGCAAATGTGTGTTTGTCATGACACAATTTACAATAATTAATCTGTGGAACCAGTCTTGGTTACTGCCGCAGGCCAGCCGATCTGGGCCTCCCTCAACCTGTGGGAGAAATGGGATCCTAGTCAGGTCGACGAGGCGTAGGCGAAGAAATGATGGCAGAGACGACACATGAAGTACAGGATCTGAATGTATTTCTTAAAAATGACATCAGACTTTTACAGTCATTGCAAAAGAGAAGTGGTAAATCTGGCAGCTCAGCAGTTAAGGTATATCTGAGGCCATCTAAAACATACTGGGTCTAAAGCAGCAGCTATCTCCTCTGGACTGGTGCTGCATCCCCCAGGCCCAATCCTGTAACACATGAGCCTCACATGTAAACTCAAAGCAGTCAAGGACAGCAGACACAAGACCAGCCCAAGCCCAAGCCAGACAGAATCCCAACATGGGTGTGTGGCACAGAGTTGGATCCAAGGTGAGAAACTATTCACAATTTGTAGGTCTCAGAGAAAAGAGTCAGTTTTCTTTGTCTTCCTTGCTAGTTCCAATCGAAGACCACACACACACACACACACACACACACACACACACACACACACACAAGTATATGGACAACACAATGGGGATTGGCTGATATTTTGGTGGGCAGGGCAGAGGTATGGATCTGGAAAGGATTGGTGGTAGGTACATGATCAAGATATGTTCTATGAAATTACCAAAGAATTAAAAGTATCAAAAAGAAAAATGTTTCTTCTCATGAAAAATATCACAAATTGCTTATCATGTGTCACTCGGTTGAAGTAAGCAAAAACTCATATGTTTTAAATTACCATGTTTTTCTGCTAGAATGGCCACAATCACCCCACAGGAGTAGCAATCACCCATGATATCAGGCCAGTAAAGAAATGACCACCAGGCTTGTCTATATCCTCCCTGACAAGACCCAGACACCCATCTATGAGAAATTCTTCAGACTGAGTCTGGACTCTCTCAAAATAACTTAGTGGATTGTCTGTGGGAGGTGATTAAATTAATGGCAGAGGGGACAAAAAAATAACCTAGTCATCGACAGTCCTAAAACTATACTGTTATTCCTAAAGGTGAATGTTGAGATAACGAGCAGTTAGGAGAAGATGTGTCAACAGAGTATTGTCTGTCATTTCTAACTGCCAAACTTGATTCAGAAAAACTTCCAAATTCTCCTTGTAGGAGCATCTTCAAACATTGTTGCTATACCTAGAGAGCAAAGTCATCTGTACCATCTGGATAATTTTATGTTGGCAGTGCTTTGGTGAAGAGCAGTTGAATATGTTAAAATGCCATCTGTCCCAAAAAGAGATTATCATTTAGTCTAATGAGATGGTTATCATGGTTAGTATGTGAGACTCAATGGTATATGACTAAGGTCATGAAAGTTAATCATTTATAAGTATAGGCCCACACACCTGAAAGTGATCATTGTTTGCAAGTCTGAACCTAGTAGGAGATCTACAGTGATACCTTTATCTCATAAGAAACAAAATAATTAGCTAATTACAAGGGAGTGAATTCACTGCTCAAATCTTAAGTGATTCTTCCAAAATGTTAATATTGGCCTCTCCAACAATGGATCTGTTCTACGTTTGTCTGATACGATGACACTGTTATTGAAGAGAGTATTTACCATCCACCTAATTTACCAATCTTTGACACCACATCTGTCTATGATTGATCCCTAAGACACTACACCTGGCCTTGGGAAGGTACTGAATCTCTAAGTATTGCTTCTTGTGATACCATTAAGGAAACACTTCTTACAAACCTTGTGCTAAATAAATACAGGACTTCTGTCTTTTTTTAGGCACTCTAAGTGGGATTCTTGCCCCACCCCACAAAACTGTGACTTACCTAAAGATGATCCTGTGCCTCTGACGGGTTTTGTAGTCACATGGGTTACATCACTTTTCTTATCTCTAAATTTCCCTTCTATACTTTCTGATAATTTAGACAATAAAGCAATTAATGTGGAACTATGTTTCAACTAGTTCCAATCAGCAGCAGATCATCCACACCTAGCCTGGCTAGACTGCACCATCTCACACTCCAATCTCAGCTTATCTATAAAGCGAGAGAACCACACTCTGATCCCGTCACTTAATTCATTGTTCATCTAATGACATCAAAACCAGACATGTCCAAATGTCTTCATCCACTGACACATTGCAGATGTTCTTGTTTCTATTATCTGAGGAGAAGTGGTGACACTGAAGTATTGATGCTCTGATTGTTTCCTGAACATAGTAAACTGTCTCTGCAACTTACTTATGAATCATGCACTTCTCTACCCTTCTTGCTCATGAGTGCACGCAGACTCACATATATACATGCACTATTTCCTCTGTGAATGTATCTGGCTGCATTTCTTCCTTGACTAATGTAAATAAAAATTTAGTTGTATTGTAGTGATAGTAGCTCTGTGTGTGTGTGTGTGTGTGTGTGTGTGTGTATGTGTGTGTGTATGTGTGTGTGTGTGTGTGAGAGAGAGAAAGAGAGAGAGAGAGAGAAAGAGAGAGAGAAAGAGACAGAGAGAGTATACACATGCAGGATCATGTGGATGTGGTTGGGTGTGCATTCACATGTGAGTATGCATATAGAAGTCATAGGATACCCTTGTGTGGCATTCCTTCCCAGCTTTGACCCACCTTGTTTTTTGAAACAGAACCCCTCACCAAGTAGACTGGGTTGTCTCATCAGCAAGCACCAAGGATCCATCCATTCCCAGTTCTCTAGCATCAGGCATTGTCAAGAGTGTTTTGGGAATCTAAGCTACAACCTCATGCTTATGTGGAAAGTAACATACCAACTGATACTTTTTCTCCACCTTACCTAACTTAGGTTCCTCTACTTGGCTTCACTGAGGAGTGAACTTCATTTTTAAAATGCACTGGAAAAATTAAATCCACCCTGTTAATTTCAATGTGATGTAGATAAAGACCCCACATGTCAGAAGATTCTATTGACATTCCATTCATTTATCAAATATTTTCTTTGAAAGATTGCTAAGTGCCAAACCAAGTTTAGATATCAACAAAGAGCAGATGGAGGAAGCAAAGCCTGCCGTATCAGAACTGAGCCCAACAGCAGACTGCCTTTCTTGACAACCTCAGTTTTCTGATATACAGAATCAGAGAGGTCTGGGGACAACAGTTTTGCTCTTTTTAAGCCTATTATTTCCCCGACCTATACTTACTTTTATAAGCATCCCTCCTTTCTATAAACACGAATGACTTAGCTGCTAAGTTGAAAGTCATTGTCAGCACTACAAATGTCAGTACAAGCAACTGGCTATGTGTGTTGCTCATCTTACAGACACTGGTAACAATCTGGGATGGTTTAACATAGATCCCAAGGGTCTGAATGTTTTGAGGACCGTGCTTATGCTATATTTATCAATTAATAATGTATAAAAACACAATACCTTGCTTCTCATGTGTTTGCTTCATCCTCATAAAAATTAACTCAAATGTTTGTGTGTGAGGGGGTTGACAAAATTAGTTCTCTCTGTACATTAAATTATCATCAGGCTTTAAATGGATGCAAACAACAGTTGGGGACTAACAATATATCACATTTTAACATACTAAATTAATTTAAATGATATGCAGAGGCAATCTGAGTTCCATTGTTTTATTGCTAAGGTGACTCCAGACTCAAAGTAGTAGGGATTATTGGAGGGCAGAGGTGGGTCCTGCCTTCTGCCCTTCCAGAATGAGGGGTTTGATAGATGACACCTACACTGACCTCTTTTGTGGGGTGACACTTAAATCCTTGCACAATCAGTCCAGCAACCTCAGAAACAGCCCCTCTGAGCCTATATCTCCAGACTGCTAGAGTCCCTTAGAGAGAAAGCATCTTCTATGAATCCTCCCAGAGTGTTTGGGCAAAAGAAGAATGGACAGGTTTCAGTTTACATTCCCCAAAATGGAGCATTCTAAAGGAGGAAGAGATAGACAGGGAAGGAGTAAAAAGGGGAGGGGATGAAAAAAGGTAATAAGAGTAAGGAGAAACAAATTAAGGATAAAAGGATAGAAGAAGTGATGGTATTAAGGGAAGAGAGTAGAGAAGAGCAAGGACAAGAAAAAATGGAGGAAAATGGGGACAAGGGAAGAAGGGAGGAGGAAGAAAATGGGTGGGGAAAGGGAGTAAGAGAATGGAAGGGGAGAGTTGAGGAAAGGGTTAGAATTGGAGGAAGGGAAAGATGATGAGAAGGAAGAATAAGGAAAAATAAGACAAAGGTGAGAAAGTAGAGGAGGCAGAGCAGGAGGAGATGGGAGGAAGGGGAGAAAGAGGAGAAAAGCTCTTTTCATATGTGAAGAAAGTAAAGTACAAGATGTATATTAGTATGTAACATATTACTGGGTCAGAAATGCCTGATGGAAAAAAAAAACAAACAAGCAAAAACCAATTTAAATGGTTGTTTGACTTTACAGTTCCAGTGATATACTCCTTCATAGCCAGGGAGTTACAGTGGCAGGAGCAGGAGGTGTCTGCTCATTTCTTCACAGTCAAAGGAAGGAGAATTTGTAAGGTTATATACAATGGGGGTGGGGAACTTCAGGCTATGGAAATTTACCACCCATAACACCACACTGCAATTCATGTCATCTAGATAACCCCCTCACAGGTATGCCCAGAGACGTGTCTTCTACATGATTCTATACTCTGTCATGTTAACAATCAATGTTATACATCACAGACAAGTTAAGTCATTGTCCCAAAACTCACAGAGCTGGCTATGAATCCCAGGCTGTGTGACACTGGAAGCTTGTTTAACACGTTGAACATGTGATTCTGTCTTACCCCCTTTCAAAGAGAAGTAAAAGAAACCAGAATGATCAGAAAAACTATTAAAACCTAGAGCTGTTTTTTTTTTGTTTTGTTTTGTTTTTTATCATCTCTTCTTCAATCCTTCACGGTATTTGATTCATCACTATCCCAAGTGGGAGGTTAATTTGGCAATTAATAGAAACAGTTTATGTGAATTTCAACATTGTTATTATTATTGTATCTGGTGAAATATGCACAGGTGAAACTTCAAGAATAGTAAGTGCTGTCAGGAGATAAAAAGAGGAAAAGTCCTGATGGAAAAAAAATCAATTATCTCACTCCATAGTCAGGATCTCTGTCTCTGTCTCTGTCCCTCTGACTTTGTTCTTTTTGTCTCTATGATTCTGTTTTTTATGTCTCTGTCTCTGTCTCTCTCTGTCTATGTCTGTCTGTCTCTCTCTCTCTCTTTCTCTCGCTCTCTTGCCTCTCTATATGTATTTATGTGTTTGCATGTGGGTATGGAGGTCATAGGTCAATGTCAAGTTTTTTCTTCAGTTGTTCTTGCCCTTATTTTTCCTAGACAGGTTCTCTCACAAAACTTGATGTTCACTGGCTTGGTTAGACTGGCTGGCTGCTAAGCTCAATAGATTCTCCTGCCTCTCCCTCAACATAGTGGGATTATAGGAAGGTGCAACACAATGCCCATCTAATGTAGGTGTTTGGCTGGTTGAACTAGGGCCAAGTTCCTGGTTCTGGTCTTGCATGTAGACTTCATCCCATTTTATAATGCTTTATGTCAGAGATGAGGCCCAAACTTTAGGATCCCTGTCCACTGTTCATTTATTCACCTTAACCAAGGCCTTGCTTTCTTCCTAGAATTTTACCTATAAAATTATCTTCACAATGACTTCATGAAGAAAACAGGATTGTTTAATGGAAATACACTGCAAGGTATAATTGGACTTTTAGGATCCAGAGGGACATGAAAAACACTAGGGTTTTATGAATTCCAAAAGTTGTCCTGACAGAAAAGGTGAACATGCAAATTCTTACAGAAACATTCAAACTTTATAGGAGCTATGGAATCTGCTTTCTCATCTGTAACTGTGATTGGCCTCCTTGAACTACACTCAGGGATCTAGCTGTTCATCCTGCTTTCTAATCCCTCCACATCCCATGGCAGTATTAGACTCCATGATTTATCCATGTCTGGTTTATCTATGCCTGAATTACCTTCTTTAAGCATACCTGCATATCACAAAGAAATGTCCCCCAACTTGGTAGCACCTGTCATTGTAGTATAACTTCTAAAGCAAGCAGTAACAGAAGTTATTATATTTTGATTCCATATATATGGAAAATTATATATACATATATATATGCACATATACACAATTTTGTCTCTCACATGAAGTTACAAGGTTCTTGAGGGTAAAGGTGTGTGTGTGTGTATATGTGTGTGTTTGTGAGTGTGTATATACATATATATTGATTTCTTTTTACACACTCAAAGTTGTACGTAATAGGATCTGTCCACATTATAAATTATTTTAAAATGATGATAGATGAATCAGTACTTGAGATAAACTGCTGGTATTTGTGTAACCAATGTAGTCTATTCAAAATGGCCAAACCTAAAAGAAAACTCTTTGTGGCTACAAAAGAAACAAAAAGGAATAGAACAATAAAGAAAAGAATGGAGAAATGAGGAGATGAAGAGAGAAGAGAGAACAGGAGGGAAGGAAGACAAAGGAGAAGGAAAATGCAGGGAAAGAAAAAGAAAAAGAAAGCAAGGAAAAGACGGAAAGAAAATGGAGAGGATGTGGACTAAGATTTCAAAAGACTGAACAAAATACTTACCAATCCCAAGCCCCTACACATGGAAAAAGCACTATACACCTTTGCAAGATATTCATGATTTAAAGCTGGATCTTGTAATGAAGTTTCAAAGATTAACAGCAACCTCCTCCCAGTTTTGGAAAAGAGAGAAAATGGGAGCATACTGTAACCCGAGTAAGAATTCTTTCTGAGCAGACAGATTAGAAAGTATATAAAGGGGATCAATGAGTGACCTGGGGCAGTGCAACACATCCACAGACACCCCAAATTGTAGGGTTGTGTCCCCCCACTCTCATGACGACCCATGCAGTGGAAGACTGTGTTGTGTCTCACATTTTATCTTTGCTCCCACGGACTTTCTTTCCTTTTAGAAAGCAACATGATGTTGGGAATGTTTGTATTACACTCCTCTGCTCAGCCTCTTTGGGTATCTACATATTTGAATCTGTATAAGCAGAGAGAAAAATAAATCTCTTTCTTAAAGCTGAAGGGAGTTAATCTCACCCATGGATAAGATGTAAAAGGAAGGTGATAATCGTCACAGCTGATGCCTGTGTTTACAGCTATTCTGTCTCCAGAGAAAGGCCACCTGTACTCTTCTTGTATCAACACAGACTGAGCCAGCTCAGAGAGGCTCCTAACCCTGGCTTGCAAATCCTTATCCTGTAACTAGCATTTGGTGTTCAGATATTGAATGCTGAAGCCTTTATTTGACTTGTTCAAGAATTTTAGACTGGAAACTATGGTAAAAGAAATCCTTCAAAAACCACATTTTTGCATAGCACATAAAGCCAACCGAATCCTCCCTACTCTCTGAAATTAAAAGTATATGAGTCCCTGCATGTGGTGGCAGATATGTCCAGGAAGCAGAAGTCAACCTCCACCCAGCTCTGTGGGTCCTCTGTGGAGGGGCTGAGCTGGTCACATTGTTTGACATTAGGGTTAGTTTTCAGATAGTGAAATTTCAGTTACCAGGTGCCAGAGGCAATTTATCAGACACTCATAAAATAAAGATCAAAAAGCTCATCCGTCGCCCAGTGCATCTGGGATCTAGGAAGGAACACTCCGATCTCCCCATCCTTTAAACAGCTCTCACTTAAAGAGATTGATGTTTATAATAACAAGAAAAGGAGAAAGGGGTCAGGTCAAATTCTGTGGTATAGCAGGTGTTGTTTTAAGTTTTTTTTTTCTTTTTTTTTTTTTGCTCTGTCTTTTTTTTTCCGTAAAATATAATCAAAAAGAATATTGACTTGTTGCACTGAATGTACTCCATATGCATTGTTAAAATGTATGTCAACAGAAAGATGCAAGTTGAGAACCAGTAAACAGAAGTCTTCATCTTTTAAAAATATTTTAGATTCTTCCCATAAAATTCTCAGTATAGTAAATTAACTAAATAGAATAAAAGTTTAAAAGTAAATACACCTGGCAGGTTATATTTTTCTACTCATGTTTATGGAGGATGGAGCGGAATGGAGGAAAAGATATAATTATAATACTTTTTGAAAGTCAATTAGATTAAAATTGGTATTTTTGAGATAGATAATGCCTTAGCACATTATTTTTCTGTGAATAATTAGTAACTAACTACACATATGCCTGGGTAAGTCTTTTGTTCTCCATTATTTCCTGTGATCCTACATGTACAAATTAACAGGGCACATGGCACCAGCCTGGGGTTCCAAACCCTGAATGCTCACCACTGGTCATCCTGCAGAAGAGCTCCTAGGCTTCAGCTTGAGACCGAGTGGCCAGTGCCACCAAGGAATTGTCAGTGCTACCATGAAGTAGTCAGTGCTACTGTGGAATGTCATCTTTGCTCTTCCAGTTAAATTGAAATTATGATATCTAAAACATTGGCTAACTAAAAGCCAGTTAAGCAATCCTTGCCTTGCCTTCTGAGGTGGTTTGGTGAGTGTGTCACAAAATCTCATGCATTAAAGACTTAATCTATAGGGTAACACTACTGAGAGGTGGTGGGGCCTTTGGCAAGTGGACCTTGTTAGGGTAGTCCTTATGTTTGAAAGACTATATCCAAAAAGAGTACTTGGAGACACTACCCTGTTCAATCTTCCTCTTTGCTTTAAGATGTAATTAGGTTAGATCTACCACATGCTCCCTATCTTTGCCATCCAGCCACCTCACTAGAGCCCTCAAGTAATGTACCAAAACCTCCAAAAGCATCAGTCAAAACAGATTCTTTTGTTTAGAAGTTAATTATCTTGGCTATTTTGTTGTAGAAATTGAAAGGTAACAATATACCTCAGTTCCAATGCTGACTTTCTTCCTAGTGTGTTAAGCAACTTAGAGAAAGTATATAATTATGTAGCAGTCATAATGCCCTTTTAGAGTTCACCCATGAAAAATCTGAAGTTAAATCTGTGTCCCACAATAGTAGTGCTTCTAGTTTTGAGCTCCTTCTTCTTTGTTTCCATTATTCATCTTGCTACTTTAGGCTTACTTGTCCCTCCTTGGAACTCTCTGTCTCTCTCTGTCTCTCTGTCTCTCTATCTCTCTGTCTGTCTCTCTGTCTCTCTATCTCTCTGTCTCTCTGTCTCTTTCTTTCTCTTTCTCTCTCTCCACACACACACTTCTCTCTTCCTCTCCTACTTGTTGGCCTCTTCTCATTTCTTCCTATCCTTCCTTTATTTCTTGTGATACATCTATAATTCTTTTTGAAAGAGATGAGAGGAAATGAGAGAAAGAAGGGTAGAAGCAGGGGAAAAGGAGAGGAAGTGAGAGAGGTTAGAATAAAGAAAACACAAAAGCTTTTGGGAAAAGTTGAAAAACACAACAATGGGAAAATAAATAAAATACAAAAAGTAAAATATAGTAGGGTGTACAAAGGCTAATTAAAAATGAGAATTTAAGAATAATGAAGACAAAGAAAAAATTAAAGAAGAAAATTATGGCTTTTATCAATGGAAAATTTCCCCCAGTCTTCATACTTTTAGTTTTTCAAAATTTTCACTGAATATTTTTGGTTTTTGAAATATTTAAATATAGTTAGAGAAACTGAATATTATTATCAAAGATGGACAAAAGGTAGAAGAGAGAGATGTGTAGATAGATAAAGAATGATAGCTGTGTGGACAGATAGATGAATGGAAGGATAGGGAGACAGAAGATTGGCACGTAGATAGTACTTTGTGATCATCACAGTATTTTATAACAAATCCGTGAAGAAACAGACAAAATTGTAACAATCGTCACAAAAAATAATCAGTTTTGCTGCCACAATCTGACTGACAATATTGATCCAAAAAGGTCTATTTATAGACATATCAAACATGTGAATGAGAAGGGACAAGGGTGACTCCTCAGTAAATTCTAACAGTAAGAATGAGGGTTTAATTCAGCCAACAAGAAAGTATTCTTTTCCAAATGTGTTGGAGACAGAGAAAATAAATTGAAGATAGCATGTGAGACACCGCCATGTGCTGGCCCAACAGTTCACACATGGGATCATTAATTCATGTGTTTGGGGAAGGAGTAAGGTTAGTTTTGGGGGAATATATTTTTCTTAGCCCACAGCCATTCCTAAATATCACAGTTCTTTGGCATTCTTGTGAGAACTATATATCTTGGGGGTTTTAAAATTACTCCCCCAAAATTCACATTCTCTGTGCCAATAGCAATTGAAGGCTTAGGGCCAAAGGGCTTTACCTCAGGGGATTCCTCCCAAATTATTGAGAAGGACCAGGAACTATACATTGGCATCTGTCCCGAAACAGGGAGCTAAGGATCATACCAAAATGGCTTTAGGAAAGTATACCCAAGCTGTTGGCAAACAGGGCTCATACAATAGTCAGGACAGTGGCATCATATAAATCACTCTCTCTGATTCCTTATTTCATGACCAAGCAGATATATAAGTAGCAGCCACTGGAGAATATGGGTCATTTTCAAGTTCCCTGGAACTGTCTTTGGCACTCATTATCCATAAAGTCAATTTTCATTGAAAACTAAGACTCACTGAGAAACACAGATGCTGAGCAGTGGGAGTGGGGAGGGAACAGGGGTTTGTTTTTGTTTTTGTTTTTGTTTCTTTTTTATTTTATTTTATTTTATTTCCTTTTTTCAGAGGGGAAGCTGGGAATGAGATATCGTATGACATGTAAATAAAGAAAATATCTAAAAAAATAAATAATTTTTTTAAAAAAGAGAGAAAAACACAGATTATAGCCCAAATTTGGAAAAGTCAAATGACTTTACAAATCTATGATTTTGATGATACTCTGAAATCCTCCCACTTGGATTCTAGGAGGAAAAGGCCTATAGAAACATGATCTTGATCCAATGAGTTATCCATATTTTAACTCTGTAGTATTCGTGAGCACTATGATCAGAAATGACAACTATAACATTTCCAATTTGTATAGTTCATCTTAGGCTAATATGTTTAGAAATAAGCTGACCAAAAATTATTGGCTGAACCTCTAATATCCACTTCCTCAAGGACATAATCTTACTTGAAAGTATTTGTCTTTGATGATGTGTTTAAAATGAGGCAACACTAGATTTGAGTAAGCTCTACATTCAACATTCTTATAAAAAGGACATGTAGACTCCCAGAGACTTGACACAGAGGAAGACAGCCACATGAAGACAATTCAAAATTTGGTGATGCAGCTGTGAGGACAAGTAGAACCAGAAAACACAAAAATCTGAGAGAGATGGAAAAAGAAAAGCAAAAAAACAAACAACAAAAAAAACTTAGATGTGAGATGCCTAACCGACACATCTGGAAAAATGTATGTTTTAAGTACTGAATTTGTTTTAAATGTGTGATGTCAAACATAGAAGCTAATATGTAGTCCATGGAGCATAAATACATGGAGAATCCTACGTAACTTTTTACAGTGACATTCTGGGGTAGATAAAGACATATATAGCATCCTGTTTCATACCCTTTCCTTATATCCTGTAGGATGAGCACATGCTAGGCACAAAGTGCTGCAAATCTGAAGTCGTTACTACAAGGTATTGTTGATCACCATTTTATAGACGTTGAAGCAGGTTTTCAAAACTCAAACTCATGACCAAAGTCAACCTTAACTAATTATATAGTCAGACCTTGGAGACTTACTAAGTCAAAACCACCTAAGTCTTAAAAACAGCTTATAGTACCTCATGATGCCAACTCAAAGGATAGAAAAAATAGTTGAACAAATTACTATATCTTATCCTCCTTATTCTATAGGTGAAGAAATTTAAAGTCAGGATGCAGATTTCAAAGCCACACATAATTCATGACATTAATGTAGATCTTTGTTCCCTCATTCCATCATACTTTGTTCCTCCTGCACCATTGCCACCCTTCTCCACACCCTTTATGTGATATCATACATACACATTTTTGAGAAACTTAGGAAAATATGAAAAAGCCCCAAGTACAGAAATCCTTGTGTCGACCTTCTATCAGACTGCCTGAGGTACAGAATGCAATTGAATCTCATAAAAAAGTTAAAATTTAAAAAGCTGTTATTGATCAAATACCTTTACAGGTTTTAAGTTTGTAGAGCAAATTTTTAAGTAATGATTTCCCCCTTGTAAGTGATGATTTCATGTTCTTCTGTGTTTCAAAATGTTTATTCTGAAAACAACTATTTGATACAACATTTGCACAGAATCTCCTTCAAAGGAGAGCACATTGAACTGCAACTTGAAAATAGGTCATCAGCCCATTTCTGTAGCTGTGATCTCCAACAAGCTGGGGGTTCCATACTCCCCCAATGTATGCTCAGTGTTTCAAAATACCAAACAAGACAACATCTACAGCAATTGCTCATATTGAGAGCATTGAAATAGTGCAATAATCAAGCACATTTATAATAAATTTCACTGAGATTCTGTTTGCTTTAAAAGGTGGGAAAGCTCCACTTTGCTGCCCCATATAGCTTAACCTCAGAGAAAGCACTAAAACTGATGGCATCCGCTCGTCACACAACCAAACACCGTGTCTGCAGATGTGATAAGGAAATTGTTTTTCTTAAAACAAAGACAAACAGAAAAGATAAAAAGGAAAGCGACTGTTTTACTCTTTTTGCTTTCAGATGACAATTAGAGCACTTGGGATTGATTGTCCTCCACTGGAGTGACCTCCATTTTTACAAAGTTATCTTAGGAATTCTCCACACCAAACTAAGATTAGAGTCTTAATTTAAAGTGTAAAATATGTGTTTGAATCATGTACCAGTTTCCCAGCACCAAGTGTAAAGCAATAACACAAGTAAAAAGCAGAGACAGGAAGGAAGGTGGTGGCTAAACATGTCAGCCGTGCCTGCGCCTTTGATGTTATAAAACATCATCAGGCTGAAGATAACTCAATGTCTGTTTCTTACATTGCTGGCACTTACAGTATTTACAGTCTTGATATATAGCATTAAGTTAGTCAAACATGCAAGGACACATATACACACATAAATACAGCCCACATACATACAAACATACTCTACTTTTTGAGGCCCCCTCTCTTCTCTAGCACCACAAATGTAACATTTACAGGGGGTTGGTGTTCTTTCTCTATCCTATGTAAAAGTGCTTGCCCTCAGCGAGGGTGGATTGAAAGCTAGAATGAAACTGTCAACAGAATGGTAATTCCTAAAATGGCAGAGATGGCCAAGAAAACTGGGGCATCTGTCTGCAAGCCTGATGCCTGACTTCCAATCCTGGGACCCACATAGTCGAAGGAGATCACTGACTGCTGCAGAAAGTACACTCATTTTCACACATGTGCCACAGCAAACACCATACATAAATGCATGCATAATGTAAGTAAAAATTAATAAGATGACTTTTTAAAGAATAGTAATATTTTCTATGTATGTAACAGGTTAAACTGATGTCTCTGGGGATCTTATGATACACTTCCATTTCATATGTGTTTTTGCAAAGAACAAACCTTGTGACAATTTGTACTTAACTTTTGAGATCAATTTCTATCTTTATGTAAATATAACTGCTCCAGTTTTGCAAAGGTTTGTCTCATAACAAAAGCAAAGGATCAATTAACATGATTGCATTTTAAATAGAACTTTGCATCAAAGCTAATGGGTACTGAGGAATGTTTAATTTGATAAAAAGGGAATGTCCCATTACTTAATTTGAGAAAACTCTACTAGTTTATTTTCTGATTTGTTGTTTATTCCAAAGAATATCTGTTTCAGGATCAATTCTGTACAGAAATGTCAGTAACCCTTTATATCTAGTGTATATTCCAGTATTCTGGTTGCGGACCACCACAAACAAACACGTATGCATGTGTGTATGTGTGTATGTATCTCTGTGTGGGTGTCTGTGTGTCCATGTCTATGTGTATGTCTGTGTGTCTGTGTGTATATGTGACAAGCTCTGGTTCATCCTTTCCTTAACTCTGTTGAATCATAACGATGGGCAAGCAAGTAGGCATTTGCCACCCCTTCTTTACATAGTAGCCACTAACATCATCCACAAAAGCAAAGAACCCAAGTTAACGTTCCTCCCCTATCTGAGCTCTCCTTTACTGATTCAATTAGCTCAAAATTTTGCTGAAACACTTAACATGGTCTTCATATTTCCCGAGGCATAATGGAACAATTTATGCCTCACTCTATAAAAGGTGGGTGCATGATTTGGTTTACTCCTGAGAAACATAAGGCCTAAAAGGCAGGAACATCTACCCACCCAGCAGGAATGCTTTCAGGACTGGATCATGTTTTTATACTTGCAATGCACCATTTAAGAGCTACTGTGGTTTTCTGAAGTTCCATTTGTGAGGCATTAAACATGGGGCCATTCTTTTTTATGCCGCATTATGCTACATTATACTACCATATTCCAAAGATTTTTTTTTAACCTTTCCTCCCTAAAAGAAAAGACATCTCCATTCCTGGGGGATGGTGCTCTTACACTATTTCTATTTTAATGCTCAGGATGAAACTAAATTACCTCACAACTGCACAGAAACCAGCCAACATTCCACAGCCAAACACACTGCAAACACCCAATTTAGGCAAGGATTTCTCAGTATAGTGATTTAGTTTAATAACTACAGGATGCTACTTCTTTTTCAAAGATTTCCGAAAAGTAAACCTAGTATTCTTGTGAACTATTTAAAAAATACTTGACTTTTCTTTTTCTTTGGAAAGTTTAAAGATTTACATTAGGAACTTGGTGGTAGAGTGCTTCATAGCATTCTGAAGATCCTGGATTTTAATCCCAAACAGCATAGGTAAATACACACACACACACACACACACACACACACACACACTCACATACACATGCACTCACACACACACAGCTATAAGCACAAACAAACATACACACAGAGAGAATGAGAGAGATATACTAAGGGAAGAATGATTTAACAAGTTTGCCTGATCACATCTAAATGATACCTACTAAAAGTATGTTTAGTCCAAAATTCAAAATGAAATGAAAAAGTTTTGAAAGTCTTATATGTATCATTCTTGAAAAAACTATACAACCTATATGTCTTAGTAAAATAATTACAACAAAAAATAGAGTTGGAAGAACAAGCAGTGATAAAGAAAAATGAAGTGACTTAATGTGCCATAAAAGATTCAAATGGATGAACTATATGATCAGAGATCACAAAGCTAGGTTTTCGTCAAACCAAGGCTGATGCCCTAGCTAGAACTCCAAACCTGGTTATTTTCATGAATTCCAGAGCATAAAGAGTAACTCATACAAATGCCACAGCATCTTTCCAATGTTCCTTTATAGGCCTGATACACAGAACATAGAGATGCAGAGTCTCCATCAACAATTGCCTGACACTTCTTGGAGTCAGTCACAATTTTATAATACTGAGATTTAGGTCCAAAAAAAGTAAAAAGATTCTAGAATCCTGAACATATTTCAAGAGTGTCCTCTCTACAGCAAGACAGGAGGGGAGATGAAAGAATCAGGTTTCTTCTCCAACTTAGATTGACACCTCATTCTTTAACTAACAATAGGGACTTGTTCTTCTGGACTATAACCTTTCCCTTACCCATAGGTTTCACACCACGTAATTAGAAACCCCATATGAAAATGGACTACGGAATGGCAGCTCAGAGAGATAAAGAGCACTTGGTGGGTTTGGGTGTACATCAGGCCTTTATGTATGCCACATGCTAAGATGGCACTGAGTATACATATCCACAAAATCCTAACAATGGTGCAGTCTGTCCTTGATCCACTTTGCACAGAGCATCCTTCATTCCATCACCCCAGAGAACTTTCCTAGGTAGTACTGTCATATACCATCCCCACACTTCTTTTCATGGCATGTCAGAACATCCTTTATCTTTTATCATATTCATTTTCCCAAGTTCACACTGCCTAGGAAACTCATTTTATATTGTTTGTCCTCTACTGGGATCTCCCAATCTCTAAACTTCAGGTTTTGTTGCCCCACTATTCTTTTGTATATTTTAGCCACACTGTTTACCTTTATTTTATCAGTAATTATTCTCTGGAGAGTTTCCTAAGTAGAGATACCATGTGAATCAGATACATTTTTCTGACATTTCATTATCAAATACAGTATTTAGTACATGATTTAATAAGCATTTACTGGATTGGATCTTATTAACATGCACACAAGAATTACTGAAGTCCTGGTATTATTAATTGCTGATACTAATCTTAACATTTCTGGTACAGTAGCCTTTTCATTTTATTCTCCCATTCTTGTTTTAACCATCTTCATAGTTATCTTTTAATTATTTTTATCCTTATTATGATCTTAGTCAGGAGTTCAGAACAATACTGCTTATAAAACTTGACAACATGTAGGGATGAGCCTTAAGACTACAAAATTCGACAGGTCTTGGCTCCTTTGTGATAGACTATGAGATAGCATCTCCTTTCTTAAATCAACCAAGATTCTTTGTGGCAGAAAAAATTATCTGACCATGTTTTATTTTTTCTATCTGATTTGGTATATATAAATTATCACTGATCATAATGACATAAAATAGACCTTAAAAATGCAGGAAGCTGTAAATTACTCTGGAAATGTTTTAATCTCTCACTCTCATTTCTTCTTCAGATCATAATCAAAGCATATCCTATTTAAAAGACTCCCTGATGTGTTTCCTCAGTAGTAGAATGCCCTGTTTAAAATGAACCTTTAAAAAGTAGGAAAAGGTATTTCTATGTTACTGTGGCATCTCAGAAGGATGGATTTTACTTCAATAATGAAATCGTGGTCTCCGTGAATTCAGGTTCTACTGAATAAAATACCTTGGAAAACCTAGTGCCCTTTCATATGCAGAAATTTTATCACAAATTTTTTTATGAAATTGATATACAGATGATTGATAGATAGACAGACAGACAGATAGATAGATCAAGTGTCCTTTCATGAGCATGTCCTATGCCCATGTCTCTATGACAAGTAATGAGTATGGATACAGAAATTCTACAAGTTAAAAAAAATCATTATGTTCCCTACTATCACAATGGTCCAAGATTCAATGAATAGAATTTTATTAAGAAAGTAACCATTTAGAAAAATAAGAACTATATAATATTTATTTACACAAAGAAAGCAAATTTTCAAGAAAAAATAACCTTGGTAATCCTGAAATACATGTACAAATATTTATATATTTATGTACTTTATACATGTGTATTTATACATGTGCATTTGTATCTAGCTGCCTCCATTTAAATGTGTGGAACATCCGGACTATTTTGCAACTATTAATTCCTTACAATATGTACATGACTGTTACTATAAAATGAATGATCATATTTATATTATTTTTGTAAATGTTTCATAAAATATTTTGGTGCCTTATATCCCATGTGGCTCATATTATTATAAAAGTAAGAAACATATGGGAGACATCTCATAAAAATTCAAGTTTCAAAGCAAACACACACATATACTTCTATAAACTAAATAAAAGTGGGCCCCAACCATGCCAAAAAAAAGGATAGCATATGACCTCACTGAAGCAAGAAGCCAGACATACTGAGGTCTGAATCACAAGTACTGAGTCTAGCACCTAGCACACAGGCTGAGCTCAGTAAATATGCATAGGCAAGATAAACATATATAATAATGAACCTTTAATAAGCAATTTGACTTAATGTGAAGAGGCTAATTAGGTGAATTGGTATAAATCATAATTTTAAAATAAGTTAGAACCTTCTGGTTGCATCATTTGGTCAGTTCATAACTCCAGTGTGTCTCTCTAATGTGCTGAGAGATCAAAACTCTCTAACTTAATCTGTAGTCATATGATAACAATAATCTTTAAGATACAGACATGACCCAAGTAGGAAAAACTATAAAGGCCTTCTTGCATAAATAATAGCTATATTGAGTGCAAACTCTATGCAAAATCACAGCTACAACTTCTCCTTTAATTCTCATAAAATTTTCCAGTGTGTGCTAACAATTCTGCATTAAATAAGAACTACATATCTACATATCCTGGGTCCCTTTTACTTTTCATGGTAGTGAGTAGAGGGTGGGACTTCCTGTGACTACACTGTCATTTATTCAAAGGCTAACATTTACAGAAGGTAGGTAAGGGAGGTTTTGAGGTCATATGAGAATATGTGTGTAAATCGACTACAGAAGCAGTTCTCAACCTGTAGGTTGTTACTCCTTTGGGGGGTCAAATTATGTTCAGTTTTGCAACTATGAAAATAAAACCCCCATATCAGGTATTTATATTACAATTCATAATAGTAGCAAAATTACCTTTATGAAGTAGCAAAGAAAACACACCTCATAGTTAGAGGTCAGAACAACATGAGGAAATGTATTAAAGGATCACAGCATCAGGAATGTTAAGAACTACTGCACTAGAAAGATACAAAAAGCACATTCGACATAAGGTTTTGTTGTTAACATGGTTTCATACTTAGTTTGAAGGAAGTGGTTTTCTTTTCTTTTTATTCTGAAGCCTTGTATGATTCATAGGTTTCACTTGTGTATACTACAAAGCCCAGAAGAAGACAATAAAGTATTGATGGTGAGAAGTCTGAATAATATGAAATCACTCTTTCCCGCAGCCCTGGGAATAGAAGAAAAGAGGGAACCCAAGAGTTTGCAGATCATGCCAGGAATTCCATTTTGGAAGGAGGATAAGGTCTTCAAAGCAGCCAATGCCTCCCACTTCTCTATGCTTTGATATACAGCCCATCACCAGGTTCATTAAAACAGATTCCCATCCATTATAACCTAAAGATCTGAACCCAAATAAGCCTGTGGAAATGCCACATCTCCCAGGACAAGTGAGAAAATGATGTTTCATCTGTATGACAGCATGAGCAAAATTCACACTGAAAAGGGCTGGAGGGAAATGCAAGAGAGTTGAATGTTATAAATGAACACTCCTTCTGCGATGTCTTAGAATGAAAAGAAAAGAATTTGTGGCCAGATAAGGAGCCCAGGCCTGAGATACTATAGCATTTTACAGTTTAAGGTCACCAAAAGGGGGACAGAGGGAGGGTAGGATGGAGGAGTTAAGCAAGTGCTAGGCCAAGAAGTGATGGGGAAAATGTGTGGTGTTGGTCCTTGGAGGCACTGGGGTGAGAACAGGGAGACAGAAAGGAGAAGGCAGCCAGTGAAGGTGTTAGGGCTGCAAGAGACTATCAGATTTCTTCCTGGGAACAGTGGATCAGCATGCACAGTGACAGACTCTAAATCAAGAGCAAGAAGTTATAGTGGGAGTTCCCAGAGGGAAGTGCTACCAAGAGTCCTTTCTTTCCAGATGAGATTGGTTAGTTTCATCCAATATGTCCTCCCTTGAAATGAAACACATTTGCAAAACTCTGGAGATATAAAGCAAAACAGTGAGGAATTGTGAGTTGGGGAGTTGATTGGTTAATAGAATTCCAGCTTTGAAGACATAAGAATTGCTGGGGAGAATGACTTGGGCTGTGAACTTACAACTCAAGAACAATGCCATTTATTTAGAAGTTGGGGTAAATTTCCAGAAGCAACAGTATAGCAGAATTGGCTTTGAGGAGCCAGGGCTGTATTCTCAGACCTCTGGGAGTACGAGAGGAATTCAGCAAATTCCAGGAGAAAGCATTAGGAGGCTACAATTGGGATCTGGGATTCCATCAGAGTCACATCTTTCACTAAACATAGGAGATTCTGGGAAGCCATTAAGTCTGTTTTTCTCATCTAGTTCAGAAAGCTGAATTGTAGCTCCACAATTCTCTTTCTGTTAGTTTAGAGAGAGTGGATAGCTTTCCTTTTGCCAGTTTCCAGGATTCAGGGAGTTTTTCCTAAGCGTTTAGAGACAAAACCTGGGATACCTTTACTGTTTAATTTAAATGATTTGGCACTTTAAAATGCATGCAGTTACAAGTAATCTAGATGGAGTCCTCCCCACATCATGTGTGTCTGTCATAAATTGTTAAGACATGGGCATGAATTGAATCTGCAGGTGGGTGGTGCTATTCTGTGTTCTAGTGTCTCTGAAAAGATTCACTCCAGATCTTTAAAAATTGGCTTTCCTAAGAAACATGATGATAATTATAATGAAAACCCATTATTTACTGGATGTAACATTGTTCTACCTCATATTTTATTTTCACAGCAATCCTGTGATAGCAGGAGACATATTTCTCCTCTGTGATTTAAAAAAGAGGAAAATGTGACGAGGAGAAATCATTTGGTTAAGGTCATCTAAGATTTGTACTGGGGAGGGTTGGTATGATAATTAATAACATTAGCTGTTAGGTAGTGACCTGATGGCCTTCATCTAAGGACAATGGAGGAGGCTTGGGATGTGAAAGTTCTGGATGCTCAAGATGCTTTCCAGTTTTGTTTGGTATTATGTTCCGAACTTCTAAAGTACCACACTATCATCCGCATTGACTCACAGAGCATAACCTTGCTTTTTTGTTTAAATATCTGTTTGCTTGCTTGTCAGTGAGCAACCTAACAGCAGTATCTATTTATGTTTGTTTATTTGTCTGTTTATCATTTTCAAAACCTGGAATAGGGTTTAGCACATCAAAAGTACTCTGCAAATATTGTCAAATTAATTAAAAATTAAACTTGTCATTTTTCTTGGAAAAATGAACTATTTTTTAGCATGACCCTGGGTTTACTAAACATTATGAATTCCACACTAAATTTTTCATAATTCCCACCTTCCGACTCTGTGTGATATAATTGGAAAATCAGATGAATAAGTATACAATTTCAATAGACTGTAGAAAATTCTTTGCTTGAATAATGCTTCTAGTGACCATAAGGGGGTTTGGAGGAGAAGAGGCTCACTAGAGACTGTCACTGAAGGTTTTGTAAAATATGGTTTACAGGAATATTCTGTAAGGATCTAGAAATTGGGTAGAGAAAGTAGGAGGCATTTGCATACTTTCAAAAGATTTGATGTTAATGAGGCAAGGTTTTGTGGTAGCTCATTGGAAGGCAATATCGAAAACATGTTCTAAGATCAAATATAAAAGGAGGTGAATAAAATAAAATATGGCCACAGAGGATTACTGCTTAGTAGTAAGCAGCAACACAGAAGTAATAAAAAGGATGCTTCCTTCCCATGAACTGACAGAATGAATGAAGTGAAGAAGATGATGAGTGAAGAAGATAAAGACAATGGTGCAGTAGGAGCAGGAGTGGGTTATGGCAGCAAGAAACCTATCTAAGACAGAACAGAGGCCTAGGGTGGTCTGACCCTGAGCTCCTGCTTACAAGTCTAAGCCTTTCCACACAATGCCGATAGGCCCACTTGCCGACTTAATTGCCTTCCATGCTAGTTTTTCCTTTCATACCCCAGAAATCATATCACTGAACATGTAAGGCTGTGTGAAGTAAATGATATATTGTGAAAGTTTGCTAAGTAAAAGATCTTCTTCCCCCTGTGTTATGTTAGCTAGAGTTGGCAAAATAATAGTCCACAGTATGGGAAAAGCTTTTCCCTGTTTTCTACGCTATTTTTTTACCTTCTCTCCATGTCTGATATGGTATTATTGCTTTGCCACAGACAAATTAAGAAAGGTACAATCTTTCACAATCAGTCCTGCCCTGTTCCTCGCTTTCATGGATTTTTGTTTTGTGTGGAATCACAACCGGAAATGTCCCAGCCTGTGCACTTTGTAAATCGCAGGTATTTCCAACCTGCTGCCACACAATTAGGATAACCATATGTGAAGGTATGATTGCTGTTCAGACCAAATATAGGATACTCAACTGAGACTGTGTCAGTAGTTGTCTAGATAAATCACACAGTCATCAATCCCACTGAAAGAAAATTTCAGAAACTTCAGTGCTGTTGAATTATGTTCCCCAAAAGAGATATTGAAATTTTAACCTGTTTTCTTCATCCATTTATTTTATTTCATTTTTAGGCTAGTGGCTTATTTTAATCATTGTGCAAGTAACAAGGAAATAAACTCATTGAATTCTGCCAAACAGCATGAATGATGGAATGCCCTATCTTTGTGGGTTTTACTGGACAGAGTGTCCTGTCAGGACAGGCTGGTACCTGGCTGGTTTCTTTGGTTTTCTTCTTTTTAGAGATTTGCTGGAAGGAAGGATTCATTTTTTACAAACTGTCCAGGAAGCCTGCCTTGACTTCGCTTGGTTGACATTCTGAAAAATGTCTATACCAAAGGTCTGATTATATCTGTCAATGTCTGTCATCAAATCAAGTCTCAATAATTTTTCTTGCCTACACTAACAAACTATAAGCATGCAGTATGCTAGGTTCCATGACAAAAGTAGCTACAACCTTCATAGAGCACATAAAAATATTATGTTAGAGGTTGAAGTTTTAAAAGGCAGTAAAGGAAAAGAACATTAATACACAAAAAACAAGAAGTATAAGAAGTGAATGACAATTCAAAAACATTAAAGTAAGTTCTGTCCTTCATTGTCTCATTTAATTACCACAACACCATCACTACAAAGACTATTAACATCTCTATTTGAAATTGAGGCTCCTAGCTTGGAACTTTTTATAGCAAAGCATTTAAACTAAGATAAAGATTATTGAATCTATGTAGTCTATGAAAGCATTCAGGAATAGTTTACATGATTATATACATTTCTTTTAAACAAAAGGAACCAGATCCAAGCCAATAGATAATAATATTAATTTTTAACCTTTAATTTTCTATCCCAAATTGCTAGACGAAGTATGACCTGAGAACTCTTGGATTCAGAAGGAATGAGATCCTATTTCCCTCTTATCACTCACTACTATCTCTTTAAAAGTTCATTCTCTCTAGCCTGAAAAATTGAACTTTCTTATTGCTGTATTTGTAAAGGCATTTTTTCTCTTTATTTTATAAAATATCAAAATGTATATGACTGATTCATATGATAATGTTCATTAAAGTCACATATACACAAAAACAGAAACACATACTGACACACAGACACAGACACACACAAGGACACACATAGCACACACACACATACACACACAAACACACATATATCTACTTGATCACTTTATATGTCCACTAGAAGCATATGCCAGTTCTAGGAACTCTATACTTTTTTTTTCCTTTTACATTTTTTACCCTTTTATTGCATTATGATGAGAAAAGTTACATGATTTCAATATATCTGAATTTGGTAACATTTAAAAACTTATTTTAAGTAAACAGAATTGGATCACATTCTTGTTTCCCTTTTGTAACTCAACTCCTCCCCTTCAATACATACAATATCATTTTGTCAAATTCTTTAAAATTTATAAAATATTGTAACAATAAAAATGAGTATTATAAAAGTTGTTTGATATAAAACAACAATCAATATAACAGCCTTACGTAGATACTTGTCTACAGCAATACGGAAAATATATACATTTTTCTCAATATAAATTTTAAATAACTCCAAACATATTAACTGTATATTTCAAAATAATACAACACAACTAGTATTTTATTTTTTATTTTTTTATTTTTTTGGTGTTTTCAAGACAGGGTTTCTCTGTTTAGTCCTGGCTGTCCTGGAATGCACTCTGTAGACCAGGCTGGCCTCGAACTCAGAAATCCGCCTGCCTCTGCCTCCCAAGTGCTGGGATTAAAGGCATGTGCCACCACCGCCCAGCTAGTATTTTCTTAAATGAACATAAATGTATAAAGTCTTATTGTTTGTTTGTTTTGTATTTAGTAAAGCATAAAATCTTGGCTCTTACTGTGGTACAAGTATAAAATAAGAACAATTTTTAGACATTGGATTTCATTGTACTAAATCTGTACTTCAATGAGCCTCACATCACCAAAGGATTTTACCTCCCTAGTAGCTAAGCTTAGAGTTGACAGTTCTGCTGCACCAAGGAATGAACTGCAGGCACGATTTTTGGATACATAGCTTCCTGCTATGGTCAAAGCTATTTGACTTGAGTGAATGAATTTATTCTCAGCCCACAGAGAACAGGTTTTACATTCATTTAAGAAATGGTGTGTGTATTAAGATGGCCTATCCATAAAGTCATTCAACAACTGTTTCAATGAACAATGGTTCTGCTTGGAGGGTGGCACAGACATTAGGTGAGGGTAAGAATATGATTCATTGGCTGTAATAATTTGGAAAAACATTCATCTCAGAGAAAGAGTAATTTATAAAGTCCTCTTCTTCAAACTTGATAAAAGAGTTACAAACATCAAGCAAAGCATTAAGTCTCACTTTTTGTTGTTCTCTTACAAGCCCCTTCCCAATTTAATTGTTTACATTTCTTTGGGTATATAAATACTTTTGAAATATGTAAGCTGTTCTGAAAACCATAGTATAGTGTAAAAACATGAAATAAACAATACTACTAATACAGAGGCTGAGATAGGAGAAGCACGGTTTCAAGACCCTTGAATGTTGTACACAGCAAGACACTGTCACAAACAAACAAGCTGAACGTATATATGGATTGTACAATATTGGACCTATTTCTCCAATTACCAAATTAGAGATACCATTGGATGACAATCAACAAATTTCTAATTCCTCATATTTTTGGATTTCAATCAATTAGGATATGTTGTTAATATTAATTTTCATATTAAGATATTAAGTAAAAGTAATTGTTACTTTCTGTTGTTTTTGTTGTAAGAAGTAGAATTAGGTTTGCGTGGATTTGTTGAAAGATTACTTTCTTGCTTCTTCTAGGGTGTAGTTTCGCTCCTTATGTTGATGTTTTCCATCTATTTCCTTTGTAGGGCTTGATTTGTGAAAAGATATTGTGTAAATTTTGTTTTGTCATGGAATATCTTGTTTTCTCCATCTATGGTAATTGAGAGCTTTGCTGGGTATAATAGCCTGGGCTGGCATTTGTTTTTCTTGTAGGGTCTGTATGACATCTGCCCAGAATCTTCTAGCTTTCATAGTCTCTGGTGAGAAGTCTGGTGTATTTCTGATAGGCCTGCCTTTATATTTTACTTGACCTTTTTCCCTTACTGCTTTTAAAATTCTTTCTTTGTTTAGTGCCTTTGGTGTTTTTATTATTATGTGACAGGAGGAATTTCTTTTCTGGTACAGTCTATTTGGAGTTCTGTAGGCTTCTTGGATGTTCATGGGCATCTCTTTCTTTAGGTTAGGGAAGTTTTCTTCTATAATTTTGTTGAAGATATTTACTGGCCTATTACCTTGGGAGTCTTCACTCTCTTCTATACCTGTTATCCTTAGATTTGGTCTTCTCATTGCATCCTGGATTTCCTGGGTGTTCTGGGTTAGGAGCTCTTTGCTTTTTGCATTTTCTTTGACTGTTGTGTCAATGTTTTCTATGATGTCTTCTACCCCTGAGATTCTCTCTTCTATCTCTTGTATTCTGTTTGTTATGCTTGCATCTACGACTCCTGACTTCTTTCCTAGGCTTTCTATCTCCAGGGTTGTCTCTCTTTCTGATTTCTTTATTGTTTCTATTTCCATGTTTAGATTCTGTATGGTTTTGCTCATTTCCTTCACCTGTTTGATTGTGTTTTCCTGTAGTTCTTTAAGGGATTTTTGCTTTTTCCTCTTGAAGGGCTTCTAGCTGTTTACCTGTGTTCTCCTGTATTTCTTTGAGGGTGCTATTAATGTCTTTCTTCAAGTTCTGTATCATCATCATGAGAAGTGATTTTCTATCTGAATCCTGCTTTTCCTGTGTGATGGTGTGTCCAAGACTTGCTATGGTGGGAGTTTTGGGTCCCAAGTAACCTTAGTTTGTGTTGCTTATATTCTTAAGCTTGCCTTCTGCCATCTGGTTATCTCTAGTGCTACCTGCCCTTGCTATATCTGACTGGAGTCAACTCTTCCTGTGATCCTGGTTGTGTCAGAACTCCTCAGAGTCAAGCTGTCTCTGTGATCCTAAGATTCTGGGATCCTGTGATCCTGGGCTTGTTAGAGCACCTGGGAGTGGAGCTTCCTCTGGGTGTTGTGAGACTAGCTGCAGAGTCTTCTCAGGGCACCTACTGGTGCAGACCGACAGGAAGGAAACTGAGCCACTGGGCTGGTGGAGTTCCTGTGTGCCTAGTCCCGCTGGTCCCAGTTACTCCCTGTGTTGGGGCAGATGTTGTGTCCTCCTCACCTCTGATCCTGGGCATGTTAGAGTGCCTGAGAGTGGAGCTTCCTCTGGGACTGGCTGTAGAGCTTGTGCCCAAGCTCTGCTCAGGGCACCAGCCCACACAGCACTCTATACTTTTATCAACATTTTATAGTGTCAGTTGTTTACCACTAAGCTATACCGGAAGATAGATATATCTTGTGTTTTTAATTTTCATTTGTATATTTTCATATAATTGTTGACCATTGTTAATTTTTGAACATCATTGTTTAATTATCTATACAGTTTATTTATTCTGAATATAAATGCAATGCCTACTACACTTATTGTATCTTTCCAGTTTAGTGTCTACCTTGTTAGTTCATTTTAAATGATCTGATGAATACATTTTCATATTGACAAATTACAACTAATTACTGTCTTTTCCTTATGTTTCCTGTTTTCTTCACTTCAAACAACTGTTAACTCTCTAAAGTCTAATGTAGCTACTGTCCTTTGTTTTAACTGTGAAATGAAATAACCTCAAATTTTTCTATGAAATACAATTTATTTCAAACTAATTTTAACTACAGTGGTCTAGCTTCTTTACTCATGTAGACTCCTTACCTTCTTTAGATGATTGTGACTTCAAGGCTAACATCTATGTTTCTCCTACCCACCAGTCCCCATCTCTGTTTTGTTATTGGTATTTCGGACTTAATTAGATAGCTTATGCAAATAAATTCTACTTTGTAATCTCACTGATCATGTGATTTGTATGATTTCACACTTATGTACATGTACACAGTAGACATGAGGAATGCTCCTTGTGGAATTCAGAACAGAATTCATCCTTCCAATGCTTATCAGTATTCTGTGTCAGTTACTGTCATATTGCCTGATACCATTATTAAAATGTATCTTCACCGACCTTACTTTCAATTTGGTTTAAGAATGTTATAGATAAGATCATTATTGACTTCCTAATAAATCAAGAATTTGACACAAAGAGAAATTAAATTGTCTCTGCCTCTAGTTCCAATCCTAAACTTGACGACTTTTCATTAGTGTGTTTTAGTATGCTTTCTTATTGTCATGATTCAAATGCTAATGTTCTCTGCCTTCTTTTTTAATCCCATATCTTTATGTTTAACTAAACACGTTTGGTTCCTGTGAAAATTCATAAATATACATATATGAAAGGCATTTGGTAAAGGCCTTTGGGGAATATTTACCTCTATATGACTTTCTGAAGCTTAAGGTAGTTTTCAAATGTCACTTCACTTCCACCTAAAGAACAGCTTTCAGAACACCTAATAATTTAAGTCTGTAGAGAACAAGTTTGCATTTGTCTATCATATTTTTTCTTTGTGTTAAGCATTATTCCTAGATGAAGAGATATAGGCAGTTAAGAGCTACTGAAAGAGAGAAAATCAATCTTCCCAAGACACAAGCCTCCTGATAGCATATCTAGTACCAAGTGGTTATTTCTAAACACATTCACATTAAATGGACTTGTAGACTCTATGTACACACACACACTCTAACAACAAAGTCATGAATCTGAGAGAAAGTTAAAGAGGTAGAAATTATATAAATGCAGTATTCCTGTTTAAAACTCTCAAAATTAAATTACTTTTAATCTTTTGTTAATTCAATTAAAGGATGATTTTATTAAGGAATCAAATTCTATAATACAATATTATGAGATTCTAAGTTAACTTTCTTGATGTGTCAGACCTTTAAGTGTGTTTTAGGGTTCTCTGGTTTGTGTTAAGTATGGTAGTGGTTTGGTTGTCTACATTGTTCTGATGAGAAGCCAGGCATAAGTCTATTGTTTCACACATGTAACATTTCCCTCCAATCACAGGTGATTAGGAGATCTACTTGGTATGGTTTTCCTCTTTTTGTTATCCTCCTAGACTTGTAGATTGCTATCGTTTGTCTATTAGACAATCTGTGACTATTACCACTCCAATAATTTCTTATTCCTATTCTCATTTTTTTCCTCTACTTCCAAGTCTCAGTTATACCTGCTTTATTTCTTTAGCATGGATGGTGGTCTGCATGTATATATCTGTGTTGGTGCATGCAAAGGCCAGAAGAGGACATCAAGTGGCCGGATCTTTTTTTCTTGACATTATTGTTTTAAGAATGGGTTTGTGACACAAAGGAAGGAGACAGTGCCACAGTTGCTGCCAGCTCGGGGATTTCTGGCTCTCTTCTCTTCACCTTAAATTCGGGTGTCTTTTGTGAATAATCAAAAGCAGCAAAAAACAATGCTATCAGGCCAGCATTTTGAAACCAGAAAAAGAGATGAAAAAGAGAGAGGTTTGACCCTACTCAGTTTCAAGACGGTATTATTCAAGGCTTAACTGAAACTGGTACTGATTTGGAAGCAGTAGCTAAGTTTATTGATGCTTCTGGAGCAAAACTTGACTACCACCACTGTGCAGAAACACTCTTTGACATTCTGGTGGCTGGCGGAATGCTGGCCCCAGGTGGTACACTGGCAGATGACATGATGCGCACAAATGTTTGTGTGTTCAAGACCTAGAGACCATGCAAGCATTTGCTCAGGTTTTTAACAAGTTAATCAGGTGCTACAAATACCTGGAGAAAGGTTTTGAAGATGAAGTTAAAAGGTTATTGCTCATCGTAAAGGGATTTTCAGAGTCAGAGAGGAACAAGCTCGCCATCTTGACTGGGGTCCTTCTGGCTAATGGAACCCTTAATGCATCCATTCTTAACAGCTTTTATAATGAGAATTTGGTTAAAGAAAGGGTTTCAGCAGCTTTTGCTGTAAAGCTCTTTAAGTTATGGATAAATGAAAAAGACATCAATGCAGTTGCTGCAAGTCTTTGGAAAGTCAGCATGGACAACAGACTGATGGAGCTCTTCCCTGCCAATAAACAAAGCATTGAGCATTTCACTAAGTATTTAGCTGAGGCAGGCTTGAAAGAGCTTTCGGAGTATGTCCGCAACCAGCAGACCATTGGGCCTCGGAAAAGGCTCCAGAAGGAGCTTCAGGAGCAATTGTCCCACGGTGACCCATTTAAGGACATAATTTTATATGTCAAGAAGGAGATGAAAAAAAATAACATCCCAGAACCAGTGGTCATTGGTATAGTCTGGTTCAGTGTGATGAGCACTGTGGACTGGAACAAAAAGAGGAGCTTGTAGCAGAGCAAATCATCAAGCATTTGAAGCAATACAGCCCTCTACTTGCTGCCTTCACTACTCAAGATCAGTCTGAGCTGACTCTGTTACTGAAGATTCAGGAGTATTGCTACAACAACATTCACTTCATGAAAGCCTTCCAGAAAATAGTGGTGCTTTTTTTATAAAGCTGAGATCCTGAGTGAAGAGCCCATCCTGAAGTGGTATAAAGACGCACGTGTTGCAAAGGGGAAAAGTGTCTTCCTCTAGCAGATGAAGAAGTTTGCAGAATGGCTCAAAAATGCTGAGGAGGAATCTGAGTCTGAAGCTGAAGAAGGTGACTGAATTTTAAAACAACATCCTCAGTAAAGCAAACAGGAGTTGTAGATAAAATGTCATGTCTCATGTGTCCTGGTTCTTACATCTTCTTACCTCCCTATATCAAGCATGATATAAGAGCTTTTATGGCAATTTTTACTTTAACTGTTTTTATGGTTACCGGAAATGTTGGGTTTGGTTTCTGAAACCATGTGTAAGGAGCTGCAGGAGCCATAGAATTGAATCTGATGTTGCATTGGTTTTCAGTTACCTTCTACCTCCTGTATTTTTTACTGTAATAATGTGATGTAAGGCCTTCCACAATGAGCAGTTCACTTTATTCTCTGGGTTTTCTATATAAACAGTTTTCAAGATATGATTTGATTAAAAATAATTTGTTACAAAAAATGATTCTGTTTGCAAAGTAAACTGTAAAAGTATCCAAAAGTCTCAAAAGGCAATGATTTGTGTGATAACTTAGTGTGTCCAGAGCCCTGTTCATCCGTGAGAATCCTGTAGATGATTGAATCCATAACATGAGTCCTGACGTTGGTTATATGTGAGCATTTTCTTATATTTTTAACCCCAGATGTTGTTTGATTTCTGGGTTTCATCCTTAGTAAAGCCATGGAGAGCAAACTTGAGTTTGAGAACTACATGTGGCAGAGGTAGGAAGAAAGAAGTTGAGTAGTTCTCCAGAAACTTCTAGGTTCATTTGCATCATTCCAGGTAGAACAAGTTGATAACTTCTCATACAAACGTTGTACCCAGGATACAGCTAGACTGTTAGGAAAGAGTTCTCACAAGGAATGAGTCAAGGAAATGTCTTGTCACTAATCCATAAGACTGTTGGGAGTGTTTTAGGTGAGCGTGTTCTAAAAGTATCTCTGCACAACTCCATTTTCTTTAGTGAAGGTGAAGGACAGTGATTAGCAGTCTGCCATTCAGTTGTCTGTGCCTGGCCTCATTCCACTATATTCAAGTAGCTAGTAATTCACCCTAGTTGCCTTTTTTTTTTTTAAAATTGCCATGAGTCAAATACTTCAATTGATTAATCCATTATTTTAATGGCTGCCTTCATTGCTTTTTCTCTTTGCTATCCATTTATAGTTAGTTGGTAGGGGAAGATGTAGCCTTTTTTGGGGAAAGGCTAAAAGTGAACATTTGGAAAGGTTTTTTTTTTTTTTAAACTGGTAAAAGAAAATAATAAGAATAATGCCACCAGAGACTTTAGTGGAAATGCCGATTTTGAAGGTGCCATTCTTAGAAGCCAAGAAATTGGTATTTAAAGTTTATCTTGAGAAAATAGCATGTAATATAATTTGAAATAAAGGTATAATAACCTTAAGAGCATTATAGCGAAAACATTGGTGGGTGGGGTGAATTTGTAAAATGAACGAATTGAATAAAGTTTTATGCACAGGCAAATGTATTCATTAGATCCTGTGTAGTGATCTGCTTTCTCTTTGTAATTTGTAGTCCTAAAAGGATTTTTTTTTTTTAAAATAAAGTCCATCCTTACATTTAGGTTTTATAAAAAAAAAAAAAAAAAAAATGGGTCTGTCTCTGAACCTCTAGCTAGGCCAGTAGCCCCAGCAATCCTCTTATCTCTGCTGCCCACAGAGTTGGTGTTATAATTTTACATACCCAGGCTCAGTTTTATGTGGATGCTTGAGATCTAAGTTCAGGTCCTCAGGTTTCCACAGCAAGTCCTTGCAACAACCGAATCATCTCTCCAGACTTAATTCTACCTGTTTTAAATTATCTTATACCTACATATTCTGGGAACCACCACTCATTTCTTTAATTGTTTTTCTCTTTGTTTATAATTTAATCAAATTATATTAGTCAGATGATTTCTGCTCACCTAGCTCAAGTTTTCCATTCTTTTATTTGTTCTGGCTCTAGTCTATTTTTAAAGTCAGGGAATAAATTATTTGATCCTGATATATTTAGGTTCTAAAATTTCCATTTGGCTTTCTTCATAGTTTCTATTTAGTTAGTTAAAGTCATCATAGGATTGTGAATGGTATTTACCTCTTCTAGACATGCAAACATACTTAAATTAACATGGCAATGTTATCTGATCATAATCTTTAAAATCATGACTGTACTAAAGAGTGAAGATACCACAAATATTGCGATAATTTTTGTAAGTCATTGCACGTGCTTTTATGGATGGATTTTTGTTTTGTTTTGATTTCTCTTAATTACTTTTACATGTTGCTTCACATTTTTGTATATTTTTTTAAATAAGAATTGTGTATGTTTTTCCTCTGTCTAGCCACAATATGTTGTACGTCTGACTAGAGGCAAAGTGAGGCCAAGACAACATAAATTATTAACTGATCTGCATATGGGTTCTTTTGTAGCTCTACATACACAGTTTATGCTGGCCACAAGTGACTTGAGTTAGGATTGCTACTTCTCAGTATGAGTGTCACCATGGACAGACTCTACATAACCTCTGAAGTTTTATAATCTAGTCTGCAGATTTATAAAGCAGTGTGGTCTCTTGTTGTTTGCAACTGAGTCTTCCAACTTTTAAGCCCCTGATGTCTCCTTGCATTTCTGAGCTCTGGCACTGGGATTTCTGTGTGGGTGCTCTCTCCCTTCTCCTTTGACTCCCTTCGGCCCAACCTCAAAGCCTCTTCAGTGCTTCCTATGAAGGTGGCTAAAATCATAAAAGGGTCTCTCAGAAGTCTTGTTCTACTTACATACATTTTTGCTGCTGCTTTTCCCTTAGTGAAAGTTCTGTGTCCTAGACAAATATCATTGTTCTCATCCACAAACCCCAGCATTCCATAAACTAGTACTTTTTGGATTAAATAGCATGGCACAGACTTTGTGAAACACATCATCTGGGATGAGACAATGATGGTAGGCAACAACAATTAGAGTTCATGTGAAAGGAAGAGATTTTCTTTTAATGAAGTCAGAGAGTGAACAATTCCCATAATCTTTTCCAAAAGCAAGTTCTAAATTGATCTAAGAGCTGCCTATAAGGTTCCACCTCTTCAGGATTCTATACTAGCTCTATGTTGCCAAGCCAAGGAACACCCTTCCAAGATATGAAATTTGGTGGTAGGGAGTTCAAAACCATACCCAAACCATATCCAAATGCAAGGGCAGAAGACATCAGAGGTACAAGTGGGAAACCACTATGTGTCAGTATGACTAAGGGAGGGGAAAGCCTTCCTTCTGTAAGATAAAGTCTAAACAGGTGATATTTCAGCATAAGGAAGTATATAAAGAGAACAATACTAAATAAATCTTGAAGAAGTCATTTAGGCAACAGAAAGAAGTGAAAAACATAAAATTATACAAGATTAAATCATAGCAAAGCAAATGTATTCATTAGATCCTGTGTAAGTCATAAAGACTATGTTAGCTATACATGTACTTGAGGTAAGAAAGGAGAATTATATCGCCTGGACCTGTAGTCATAGGCTATCTGACATGGGTACTGGGAACCAAACTCAGGAAGGTTGAGAACTACTGCATCTATATAAACAACGCAAAAATTGTAGGAATGTTTTAGACAGTAAATATTTTAGAGTTTGGAGACTATGCAATGGTTAATGTAACTAAACCACACTACAGCCACAAATGGCAGAGAACCAAAACACAAAGTTGTGTCCATTGAAGTACTTTATAAAGATGAATTGCACACAGTTTTTTATCCAAAGGAATCACATTCATATTTCAGTTTGTTCCTACTATTTAAGCTGCAAGCCCTACATTCAGCTTGCCTTGAAATATAAAGTAGAGAGCAATAGAGGGAAACACTAGCATCAACATCTGTCCTTTGTATATGCATCCACATATACATGCACTCTCATATACACATGTCCATGCATATGTACTCAGGCATGAATTTACATGCACTAACACATGTAGACAAGCAATTTCAGGACAATAACAATATTAATAGTAATCTAGATAGGAAGTCCATCTGAATACAAAGGCTGTGGTCTCATTAGCATGGAGTTAGCCAGTCAGTCATTTGCCTCTTGCTTGGTTTCCTAGTTTTCTGAATGATTCACACAGAATCTAATTGAGTTATGTATTGATAACATTGTCTATTCCTTTTTACTCAGCACCTGTCTTCATACAGTTTTACATATTACAGATTTAGTAACAAATTAAAGTAAGCAAAATGAATGAGGAATGGTAAATTAGTGCAACAAAAGTCTTTTTCTTTTATAATTTCCCACAAGTTGTACTCTTTTTTATTAGATATTTTCTTTATTTATTTTTCAAATGGTAACTCCTTTCCAGGTTTCCCATCAAAAAAAAAAATCCTGTTCCCTCTCCCCTCCCCCTGCTCACCAACCCACCCTCTCCTGCTTCTAGGCCCTGCCATTTCCCTACACTGGGGCATAGAACCTTCACAGGACCAAGGGCCTCTCCTCCCATTGATGACCGACTAGGCCATCCTCTGAAACATATGGAGCTAAAGCCATGAGTCCCACCATGTGTACTCTTTGGTTGGTGGTTTAGTCCCTGGGAGCTCTGAGGGTACTAGTTAGCTCATATTGTTCATCCTAAGGGGATGCAAACCCTTCAGCTCCTTGGGTTCTTTCTCTAGCTCCTTCATTGGGGACCCTGTGCTTAATCCAATGGATGGCTGTGAGCCTCTACTTCTGTATTCGACGGGCACTGTCAGAGCCTCTCAGGAGTTAGCTATATCAGGCTCCTGTCAGCCAGCACTTGCTGACTGGGTTTGGTGATTGAATATGGGAAGGATTCCCAGATGGAACAGTCTCTGGATTATCCTTCCTTCAGTCTGTGCTCCATAGTTTGTCTCTGCAACTAAAGTCTTGTACTTTTTATTCCTTACATCATAAAGAAGTAGTGGGGTGTGTCCCCTGACATCCCCTTGAAAGAATCCTAGAAAACCCACTGAAAAATACAGATACATTAATTTTTGGATTTTTTTTTGAAAGTTTGCACCCTGTTTCAGAAAGATCTTTATTCACACTGGCCACTATAGCCCAGGCTGCAAATACAACCACCCATTCCTTTTCTGGGAATATTAACTAGCAAAGACTGTGGCTTCCTTCACATTTGCTGCCTCCCACATATCTGATCACATCCTTGAAAACAAATACCTTAAGCTATTTATCTCTGAACTTGCAATACATGGGTCTCAGAATTATTTGGAAAATGAATCAATAGAGACTCCAAAGTAGCCTGGAAACCAAGATCCAACCAGGATTCAAGGCTCTCTTCTCTTGGGAAGTTATAACTAACAAAAATTATCTTAAAGCTCTCCACTCTGAAAATGACTATATAGGAAGCTCCCTGGTAGTGTGGACAGCAGAACCATGACTCCATGTAGACAGGAAATGCAGCTGTGGCCACCCAGTGGCCACTGTTACAGTTCATAAACGGTCAAGAAAATGATGTAACTGAATTCCTTTCCTTTCATACATGGTTAACTCATTCAACAAGTAGAGGACATCCTTGAGGGACATCATTGAGAGAAGAGGCCCTTGATCCTGTGAAGGATGGATGACCCAATGTAGGAGAATGCCAGGACAGGGAAGCAGGAGTGGGTAGGTTAGTGAACAGAGGGAAGGGAGAGGATAAAGGGGGTTAACAGGTGGAAATGAGGAAAGGGGATAACATTTGAAATGTAAATAAAGAATATATCTAATAAAAAATTAACACAAGTATTTCTGTGGCTCCCAAGCATTTAAATGTGAATGATGATACATCAACAACAACAACAACAAAAAGAAATATCAAATGTTCATTAAGCTCACTCTCTAGTATCAAATATAGACATCAATGAATTAATTAACAAATGAACAAACAAATAAGTCAAAGAATATGTGCAGGCTATAAGGAAGAGTGTGAAATAAAAGCTCAAAGTCTTCTCCTAAGGTAGGGAAGGGTCCTCTGATCAGGTAACAAATGATAGAGAGCTGAGTGGGATGTAAGACTGGAGTGAGCTGTGTGTACCTGCTGGAGCAAGGAGATTCTAAAGTCAAGCAGGAGAAGAACATCCATGACAGGTTTATAGACAGAGACCAGAGAAAATGGCAAAAACATCAGAAAATCCTTGTCACACCAAGATCAGGTATTCATTAAATAGCATTATATGAATTTGTATCTGTTCTTATCTTATTCAATTATTTTACTTTATTTATTCACAGAAATCACACTGGTAACCCAAATTCAGCCAATATCCCTTCTCTATACAGTACCTACTTACCTTCTCATTATCATATTTTAATTATATTTAATTTCCAAAATCAATAATATAGTACACACTAGAGAAAACATGTAATTTTCTCTCACATTCTTCTAGAGTAATCCTCAGCTAGGAATTCACACATTAATTCTTCAAACACATCCAGAACACACCCATAAATGGACAATTATCATACAGGCAACCAATCCATAGCCTTCAAAATTGACTTCCACAAAGTATAATTCATATATTAATGGGACTGTACTAGTAGCAACTAACATTAAAAGGGTTTCCTAGAAAAATCTGCTGTACATTAGTATCCCCTAAAATAGCTAAGAATTTATGCCACATATTTATATGCAAACAATTCTATTTATATTTTATGCTTGATGAGGATCCAATTCCTGTCTCACATGGTTATTAGAAGAAGTTTTTTCAAATCATGTAGTACCTCTCACTGTGGAATAACTAGAAGCTGATAATTTATTGCAGCCCATTTTCAAGAAATCTTTTTTTTTAAGCTAAATCATCTATAAAAGAAAAAGTTTTATATGGTCCAGTCTACCATGTATATTCATATATGTGTAGGAGTAAATCATATATGATTGGATATTTAATTTGAAAAAATTTTAAATTGACAACAACTCATTTGTTAGATACTACTAGAAATTAAGTCACTTAAAAGCTCTTTCCAAAGTTCAGTCCTTCAAATCAGAGCAGCAGCAGCAGCATCCTTCATGGTCAATGTGTTTATCTGTAAATGAATAGTTTTCAAGTAAATGATACTGAAGTGTTCTTAAGTCAATAGTTTTTCTTTTACAATATATCGTGTTAAATCAAGACATTTCCCCTTTGCTTTAGTTCACATGATTTTAACAGGGAGCATCTAGATAATGTAGACTATAACAGTCTATTCCCAAATTGCATGTAGCATCTGAGGGAGGGGAATGAGGGAAAGGAAAGTTCATTTTGCACAGTCATATGAGACCTGGAACAGTTGGTCTTGTATGTAGGGTAACCTCCTTGGAATCGTGAGGAAGGCAAGGATAACATTCTATCTTTTTAATAAGAACTTAGAAACTTCTAATACACAAAACTCTCTCTCTCTCTCTCTCTCTCTCTCTCTCTCTCTCTCTCTCTCTCTCTCTCTCTCTCACACACACACACACACACACACAAAACAAAGCAGAATACTGCTGATCTTATTTTGTACCCATAGTGTTAAAACTGATACAAAATTACATTTCAATCAACTCAGATCGAAAGAAATGAGTGCTAACTATCTCCTTTGAAAGTTCTGAAAATAATATCTTGTCCCCAAGAGATGCACATTTAACAATTTGTATGGCCTTGGAAGCTTGCTAAGGCATGCAACTTATTAACAAGAATTGACAAGTTCACTTAATGACTTTCACTGCTTAACATCTCTATACTCAACACAGAAAAGAACATAATCATAGAGACTAGAAAAAAATAGAAAAATATCTCTGCATAGACAAATTCCAAAAGCTGTGTCTCTTTATGCTATGTACAAGGAAGTACAGTAGCCATTTCCATGCTTATGGAAATGATACTGCAGTTACTTTCTTTTTGTATATTTTTTGTTATTCTGTCCAATAAAATAAAAAAAATTATTGATTTAGGATAGTATATAGTATCTACAATAGGTAGAGAAAACAAACTATAGCTCACAAGTCAATCCAGTCACCACCGGCTTCTGGAAATAAAAATAAATCAGAACACAGAGTTCTCTACAGTTGTTTTCATATTACACAGCAGACCTCATAGCTGCAAAATAAATGGATATCACAGCCTTAAAAACCTAAAATATTTACTAAAAAGCCTTTCGCAAAATGAGTTTTGTAAGAACAGTTCAATTATAATACTTTACATGTATTAAATATTCAATATCTACTATATGGATGGGTATATTATAAGTGAATTGCTTTACTTAACATTCATAAGAAATCAATTTCAAGTAATATTTAAATAGTAAAGCTAAGATTTCAAGTATGCCCTTAAGCAGTAGTTCTCAACCTTCCTAATGTTGCAACTCTTTAATACACTTCATACTGTGGTTTTTCCCAACCAGAAAATTATTTTGTTGCTACATCATAACTATAATTGTGGTACTGTTATGAATCATAGTATAAATATATGATATGCAGGATATGTGACCCTGAATGGGGTCTCGACCCACAGGTTGAGAAACACCTTCCATCTCTTCAAGAATAAGTCCAGTGTTTGGTGCTCTAGCATCCATAAGACAATGCTACTCTATTAATGCTTAGTCTTAGTCATAGCTGTTTCAAAAGACTGTCATTATAAATTAATTATTATATGAACAAAAGAGGACAAATGTAATTAGTCTCACAAAGTACTCCACACAAGTGCTAGGCCTGGTCTTTGCTTTTACCATACAGAAGAGACCTATTTGTCTACATTTATTCTGATGGTGTGAATTTATCTTACATGTACAACATTCTCAATGCCTAACTAATGGTGAACATCCCATAATCAATCCCTATATGAATGTTTTCATTACCCCACTTCCCAAAAGATCACTAAACCATGCCAAATCTTGAACAAGATTGACATAAGGTCAACTAAAGAATGAGGCACAATGGCCAGGCTCAGAGCCTGGCTGATGTCTACTTCACAGATTTCAGCTAGCAGGGAGAAGGTGCTAGCTCATCTCCCTAACACCAAGCTCCTTGTATAAAACAAAACAGATAAAACCACAATTACTTTCTAATTTAAAAATACTCAGATCTAATGCAGATCCCCCTACTAATGTCAAGTGACTTGCCTTCGGGCTACAAACATGACAGGCATCTACTTCTTGTTTTGACAAAACCATGAACTAACAGATCCACATTGTTCTGAAAGTACACCACGCCTTTCGCTGAGGAGCATGAGGCACTCTGCAAATATCAAGATGACAGTAATGGATGAAATGTTTTATATAGTTTTCCTTTTTTTTTTTTGAAAACTACTATGGAGTTTGCGGGAAGCATGATTAATAGCATAAAAATTGCTTCTATCTTTGGCTAACAAGCATCCGGTAATGAATCAACTCATCAGGATTGAAGATAACGTGTACTCTCTGCATGCTCAAATTTCTGAAAGATGACATGATTGCGAGTGGAAATATTCCAAATTCTGAAATATTTATTCAGCAGTAAAAACAGTTAAGAGGAAATAAGGCAAGAAGAGCTGCCATTGTTCTGGAAAGAAATACAGACATGAGAAGCAAGCACTGATAGATACAGGAAGTGTGAGGCCTTCCTAAGGAGTCTGGGAAATCTCTCAGGACCGGCATGTGAAGAGTGGCTTATTCTGAGTCTTTTTCTATTTCTTTTATGTTTTAATTTTTATTTATTTTTATTTTTATCTTTTTTTTCAAGATAGGGTTTCTCTGTGTAACTGACTGTCTTGGAACTCTCACTCTGTAGACTAGGCTGGCCTTAAACACAGAGATCCACCTACCTTACCCCCTGAGTGCTGGGCTTAAAGGCATGTGTCACCACTATGCAGCATCTTTCCCTATTTCTGAGATGTGGCACTCAAATGATAGTTTATATGAGCTTGGAATTCTATGATTAAAGTAAAAGTGAGGATTACAAAATATCAGCTCTGGATATTAGCTCATATTTCTCTCTCTCTCTTTCTTTCTCTCCTCCTCTCCCTCCCTCTCATTTTTTCCTCAATCGGTAGCCCTTTAAACCCCAAAGAGTAGATTTATGTGCTGTACCTAATGACATTGGCTTAAAATCACAAATTTAAGACTCCCTAGACTATAGGGTAGGAAGAACAAAGCCATCCTGGGCTACATAGTTATACTAAACCTCACAAAAATCGTAAAAGGGATGGGGATACATTTTAGTGATATAGTCCTTGCCTAGAACACACAACTGAGGTTGATCTTCAGTACTACGGAAAGAAAAAAAATTGTATTATTAAGACACAATGCAATACTTAACGAGACTGAAATGTTACGAGAAACAGAAGAAATACAGAGTTAAATTGAGGCCAATTTCTACACATCCATTATTATGTTTGACCAATTGATTTTTACAGTGTCTAATCAACTTAGACTCCGGGAACAGAGTCCAAGATTCCAGATTGAATTAATTTACAAGATTTGCCTTAAACCTACTTCCTCTTAAGACTCTCCTCCCTTCCTTTTAGATTCTAGTTTCACTGGGTTCAAGGACTCAAATTATCATTTATGATAATAAATCATACTTTTCAACCAACAATGTTAATGTAAATAAGCAAAAGAAGATTATTTGCTAAGATATAACCAAAGGTTATTATTTTTATAATATCTAGCCCAGAATATACCAAATTCCTGGTGTAAGATGAAGAATTCATGAGTTAAGAAACTTTTCACATTAAAATATGGATACATGCATTTTTGAAGAAGAGAGGTAAAAGAGAAATTAAAAAGAATTGATTTATTATTTGTTTTTCATTAATTAAAATCTAAACAGAGAGGTACAATTATATGTAATTTTTCACATGAAAAAAAAATAGGAAAAATACTGTTAACCTAAATTGAATTTTGGGGTGTACAAAATCACCTCAATTCAGCCCAGGAATTTTTTAAACACACAAGTTGACACTCTTGCATATGTCTAACCTTAATATCATTAAACCCTTTTAAATAGGAAATAGTTGACAGGCAGAAACTGTCTGAATCTACTCAGTTTAGGGTGACTCAGGGTACTTGCTTGACCTCACCCTCTTCTTGGAAGCTCTCATAGCCCATAGACTAACCACACAACATATTACTCATATTCATTTTCCTGAAAGCAACAGAAATAGAAGTATCTTTCTAGTGAAAGGGACTACCTCTTCCCCAATCATATTCAATTAAATCCAATGTTTCTAAGGGCTGTTTCACTACTAAAGTATTTCTGGGTACTCCCTCCATCAGAAAGTGGTGAGAGCAAGCTGCAAACAATGAGCATAGTACCTAACTCAGGGTGTCAACTTTTCTGAAACTTAATGACTTCCAGTAGTAACCATTTCCAATTAGACTGGCATGAACTCCACCGGTATAGTAGTTCGTGGAATGACCAAAGTTGCTCACAGTGACTTCATGTAACTATGACCACTATGAGTTATAATATCTCAGTAATTATACCTACCAAAAAGCTATGAATATCAGTCTCATTTTACAGATACAGGAACTGGCAGAATTTAAAGCTAACAATGGATTGCAACATGTAGTTTTACTGAGTTCCAGAATCTAGGTTTTATTTCTCTCATTCTTTACTTCCCATAATATATAACACACAAGTAATTGCTTTGATGGAAACAGGAATAAAGTGCATAAGCAATGTAATCTCAATAATATAGCTTAAAATTCCCTCTCAACATTCATCACTGAGATGGGTCCAGGTATGGCAGACATAATCCATAAAGCAGGAGCTCAATGAATTCTATTGGAAATGGGCATCATTCTGCCACATATCTGTTACTAATCATGAGACCCTCTGGGACCCTAAGCTAATCTATAGCCATCATGATAGCAGATTCCTCATCTGTTTGTCACTTTCTGGCTAGAATGCTTATCAGGTTGATTGTTATGTCAAAAATTCTTTATAGTAACTTGAGATCCTTCTATGAATATTTAAAATATCCACTGAACAAGTCTCATAGTTTTATTGAAAAGAGAAGAAAATGGCATAAAACACAATTTTTAAAGTGAATTACATTAAAGAGTTTTAAGTAATCTTAATGCTGTAATAAACAGCTTAAACCTTGGAGACAGATAGACAGACAAATCAGACAGAGCTGGAGACTGTCCCTACATTGATACTTAACATTTATGGCATAAGTAGGCTTTTACTCCAAAGTAAATGAGTCTTGGTATTTATCTATAAAATAGGCATACAATATCTACTTCACAGAATTATAGTACTTATGAAATAGGAATATAATATCTGCTTTATGACATTACTATGAAAACTAAATGAAATAATCAATATCCAGTCTATTCACAAAGTACACTCTTATTCTCCTATGAACTAAGAAAGAAAATATGAAACCAAAGTCATTCCTGACTATGGCCTCAAGGTCTTCAGACTGTCTTCCCATATTTCCCTCAGTTTCTATGAGGAATTATAGCTCTCTAACGACAAATTAGTAGTTTATTATTTGATTTTCAACTTTTAACCTGTTACTCAAGGTGTCAATTTTAGCTGCAAAACCTTTATCACCAAATATACTGTCAATCTTCCATTTTTTTCTCTTCTATCCTCAGCTTAAACCATGGGCTGAATGAAAGCACCATCACATACAGGTTGGAACCTATGCAACCTAATCAAAAACTATTGCAGGAACAGAAAATGTCATGAAATCAGGAGGGAAGAAAGTAACATGAGGTAACAAAGATGTTTGGGCCTCAAATATGAATAAGAGAGATGACTTGCATTAGGGCTCTGTCAAAAATTGGTAGCATAGAATTATTTGTCTTGGATGAGCTTTTCTGACACAATAATTCTTGCTTATGTGTAATTGTATAGTGTTTTGCTTGGAAAACATGAAGTCTCTCAGCATATTACCTCAAATTCTTCCAAGTTAACAGATATAATAAATAGTTTCAGAACTACAGCGAAGCTGGCACAGAGGGGAGAAACCTGGGTATAAGGACAGTGCTCAGTAGGAGAGCAATGGCAGAGAAGTCATAAACTCTAGTTGAAACATCAGGAAGAGGCAAGCTTAAGGTGTTAGCTCTTCCTTCTGGTCCAGAAAACTATCAATTATTTCTATATTCTACCCACCAGCCTTTTGTCTACCACCTTTTCTCAGATATAGAGAGAGCAAGAACATTTTCTCCATCCTATCTTTCCATGGAAACTGAGTAAATATTTGTTGAATGAATTATTAAAATCTGGGTATCCATGGTGGTGGGGCAGTCTGCACCTATGCTATATTCTCCTGTCCTTTAAACTCCATTGTTGTCACTCTCCATATGTTATCATGATTAAGTCTTGTGATTTTCTCTCTAGGAATATGAGTTATAAAGCAATGTATCTATGATTCTTCTCCATTTATCCAAAATGAGTATCCCAGGAGTCATATTCTGTACTCCCTAGTGGTCTCAGCAGTCTATTACTGAAACTTTGTTCCCTGTAAAGATTGAAAAGGAATATATGATCTTTAAAATGGAAACCCATTTTAAAATTTGTTAAACTGACTCCTTTTTAATTTTTATCTTCTCATACAACTATAATAAAATAGTTGTTTAGGCACAGGAATAAAGTCTAATATAAAATATAAATTCTATAGCCGAGATACTATGGAGCATTAAAAAGACACTGAGGTCATCAGAGAGATGGATCCATGAGGGAAGTGTTGGTTGTGGTAGCAAGCATTAGGACTCATGTTCAGGCTCTTCAAATCCACATAAAAGCCAGAACAAATGGCCTGAGTCTGTAATCTAATTTTGAAGAGACAGAGTCAGGAGGATCTATGAAGCTCATTGGCTGGTTATTTTTAGCCAATTGTTGAATCCCAAATTGAATGAGAGACTAAATCTCAAAGAATAAAATGGAAAGCAACGAATGAAGGTACGATGCTAAACATCATCATCTCACCTTTGCATTGATGCATGTGCATGACTGTGTATGGGTGTGCATGGGTGTGTAAATAAACAATAAAATTAAATTAAAAGTTGCTGAAAAAGAAGGTACAACATCAAAGTCACAGGTATGTCTCAATTCTAATTTATCATTCAATATTTAATGCATTATTCACTTTTATGAAGCCTCTCCTCATATAAAAATTACAGAGTTTATAACAAGACTAAATTGAAAAAAAAAACTCAGTTTAAATAATTAGTCTTGTGACAGTTTAATATGAGGCTTGGCTTACACCACATATGAGTCCCCAGAATAAATGCACAGAACTTTTGTTAATTGCATTGAACCCTACACAAAAATTAGTTTAGCTGACTATCTGGAAACAGGTTTTGATGAAATATATTTACTCATGAAGAAAGTCAAAATGATTTTGGATCTGAAGAAATAAATGAGGTAGGAAAAGTTGTTGATTAAATTTCCAAAATGAATGTCAAGCCAAGCTGTTGAGAGGGAATTTAGCAATAATCATTCAAGACAAAAGCTACACGACTTGAACAAGCTGTTCCAATTTTAACACCAAGTAAAGGCTTAAAATGGAAATTACTTCATTTGTTCCCACAAGATGAGTAAATCAAAAACTACTTGTAATTTTAAGAAAAACAATATTAAGGAAATTATGTATTTAAGTTATCTGACTTGAGAAATTAGCAAGTGTAAGCCCAGGCCAATTTCATATAAGGCATTCTGGGAAAGGACAGTATAGTGAGTGGCTTCCCAATACTGAATACAGACTTCTTCAATACTTTATTTTTCCTTAAAAAAAAACATACATAATTACACTGTACTTACCTAGTTTTCTCCCTTATCGCACCCACCTCCAATTCATGTCACTGTCATTCCCTCCAGCTCCATATGAGACTCTTCACACACACACACACACACATACACATGTGTGCATATACAGATAAACATACTTGATAACATATCAGGGAATTTGTACCTGGGAAAAAATGATTCTCCCTCTCTCAGAAGCCACTTACAACCTGTAGTTATTCATCTAGGAGTAGCGTCTGGTAGACTTGCCTCAGTTCCCATTGACATGGCTAATGATGTGGTCATTGCTCAGGGAATCTATTTCTTGTGACTTCATGAGTACCACTTCCCTGTCATTTCTAGAAGACAATATATTAAAGCAGGTACTCTAGTCCTCTGACTCTTAAAATCATTCTACTGTTATTCTCAATGTTTCCCTGAGCCTTAGCTGATAGAAATGCATATATAGGCTCTTGGATTATCTTGAAGTTTCAATCAATCTTCACATTGCACTAGATTCGGGAGAAGATGGTTTAGTTTCTTAACAAAACAGCAGTATTAATGAATTATCTATTTGTCACTCACTGGAGATTGAATACTGCAAATATCAGAGAATATAATTATATGAACCTACAAAGAAGATAGTCTTGAAGTATAAAGCTTTCTCTCTTAGGGAATTCCTAGGTCAATAAGTCCATGATTTCCTCTCTGTCTAGAGGGAAACAAGGTACAATGTAAAACAGAAGAGCTAGCCTGCTGTGCTGCTCACTTACCTACTCTTTTGTCCACTACCCTTATCCCAATCTACACTCTTGAATACCTTCCCTGTTTCTAATTTCAGATTGCCTTTTGTCTACTAAACTAACCCCTGATTTCCAGGTGCTATCTTTACCTCACCTCTTCATCTTGTATCTCACTATTCTATCCTAGTATTTGACCTTGGTTTCTCTCAACAGCACTGATCCAGTTGTAATTTATTAGTTTTCTGTCTGTTCATAATTAGTATCCTGGAGAATTCTACATCTACCAATTATCCTTAGTTTATTCAAGTACTGGAGAAAAATATTTTCATGATATTCAAGTAGCTAATGAAATGGTTTGAATATAGTTTGTCTCCTCTAAAATTCAGATTGATTCATAATCTTCATTGCCAGACATTAGGCAGTGAGATGTGGTTAAGGATCTGCCTTGCCTGGATTAGCACATTCATGTTACAAATGAGCTCACATGTTATCTCAAGGCTAAGTCTTCCACAAAATTCAGTTTGTGTGGATCTCGTATTTTCCCTGAATGTAAGCTATTTTTTTTACCAAGAAGAAAGTCCTCACCAGGATACCCCATTTGAGACCAACACCAAAACCCTAAATCAATTTTTTTCTATCATTGTGTGGTATTGTTTTTGCAACAACAACAACAAAAAGACCAGGACTAGCCTATTAACTGCTCAAATTATGCAGTTCTGCTAATCTCCTTCATTATCTAGTTATATTTAAAGTGTTAATAAAGTATACAGAGGTAGAAGCATTTTTTTCATTATCCAGGATCATCACTCATTGTTCATGTCTTTGATAGATTATTATCATATACCTACCAAAGGTCATGCACAGAGTCCGGTGCAAGGATGCAGCGAATTAGACAGCAAACAATTTAGCAGGGATAAATATTTGACAACTAATTATAAATTATTTGGAAACTCTGAAGTAAGGTACAAATACTATAGAGTTGTATATTTTAAAGAGGAGACACAGCTTATCCCCAGATGCCAAAAAATAATCCAGATAATGGAGGAAGTGAGGAGGGAAAGACTTAGTAGCATTCCACCTAAACTTTCAACTTACAAATCAAGCCAACTGAGACTGGCAAGAGGAAATATCCATCTACCCTTTGTTGGTTATGGCTAATTATCATACACATCCCTCTGCCTTGCCATTTATTTCCTGGATGGAACTTTTCACAATTAATGGGTAAATTGTTGAACTTCAGATGAGCAATCAAAAATGGTATTATGAAATAAATATTTGGCAGCTTTTTATTCAAGTGAATACAAATCTGATGGAGACACTGGAGTTAGTGCAGTGAGTAAAATACTTGCTGTACAACCATGAAGGCATGAACTTTGGTTCCCCATGACCCATGTAGGAGATAGGGTCATGAGGAATCAAAGGAGGGCATCCTAAGTCTGTAACCACAGGGCTGGGATAGGGATAGGGAAGGACAGAGTCAGGTGGATCCCTAGAGCTTACTGGCCACATAGCTGATTAGGTAGGCTTCACTAAGAGGTCCTATCTCAAAAATTAAAGTGGAAATAAAACAACATCAACTTCTGGCCTGCGTACAGATGCACACACAGGTGCACATGCATGTATATGCATGCTCATACCACTGCATAAGTATTTATTTCTGTAAATTAAGCTCATCTTCCAAGGATAAGATGATGTTTTTATGTTCTTCAAGAAACATTATTCTAGACACAAAGAGTTTCTCAAAACTCCTGCCACCTTGAACACTCTATGATAAATAATTGCTATTAGTGTATATGGCCATAATTTCTTTTACACATTATTTTAAATCCAAGAAGGTCAACATTGTGAAGCTTTGTGGCTACATTTTAGTGCTAACTGGTTGTGAAGAAGTCTTATTTACTGCAAACAGAAATATAAGGTGGGGTGTCTCTCAAGGATTATTAAACCTTAGTATATACATAATGTCCAACCCTTGAGATGGGGAAAGATTTATTTATATAGAAAATTCCAAAGAAAAATAAATTTTTTTCAGATGTAATTAAGAACATCAACCAAATGAATTTTCAAAGTCAAGTTCATGCTCTGTTCTCAATGATATTATACTTGGTTCGTATGTTAGTTATATTTCTATTACATTCCATAACAGCAACTGAGATACTCAACTTCTAAAGAGAAAGGTTTACTATGACTCACGGCTTTAGGGGCTTCAACCCCTGGTTCACTGGTCCTATTACTTTGTACTCTCTGGTAACATGGTCGCACACCGTGGAAAAAATCGGTGGTAGAACAAGGCCTGCCTCATTACTGAGAAGCAGAGGACAGGAAGGAGAATGAATTGGGGTAACACTATCCCATTCAAGGGTACAAACTCAATAACCCCTACAGACTTCCTCTTGGCCCCATCTCCCAAAGTTTCTATCACTTCCCTATAGCATCTTGCTGAGGGACGACAAATCTTTAGTCTTTAATTTGGGGGCATTAAAGTTCCAAAGTACAGCAGTTGGCTTGGCCTCACCATAAGAGTTTCTTACAAGAGGGTGAATGCTTCAAATGTTCTCCCAGTGAGCATTAAAGAAGAAGTTTGACTTCTACAACTGCAAGGGAATAAATTCCGCCAACAACCACTGGGACTTAGATGAGAACTCTACCTTTGATGTAATATAGTGTAATGTAGTTTCAGCCAGCACCTTGATTGCAGTCCTTTGAGACAGGACAGAAGCTTCAGTCGAGCTTGGCTCACAATTTTGACACATGGAAGAAGAGATAACCAGATGAATATTGTTTCAGTCAAAAAAACATTTATAGTACTAGGAAACTGACATCATATCTAGTCCTGCTGCACAACCCTACACTGGTTTGCCCCCAAATAAAGAAGGTTGCTTTCTTCAAGCACATAATGACAGGGTATCAGTTAGCTCAGGCTGCTATAGCAAAATAGTATCATTCAGCTAACTTAAACTACTCACAATTATATCCTCATAGTTTAGGGGCAGAACATTCCAGGTGGCAGTAGGGGATGGTTTGAGGTGGGATGTTTCTCATTGACTTGCAAATGCTAACTACGTTCTTGCTTCAGCTTCACAAGAGTTTTAAGTTGTGTACAACCACGGAAGGAAAAAAAGGACTGGGTGAAGTGAGTTGGGGTTACCCTGTATCTCTTCTTTATTTAAAGACTTTCTGCAGGAAGCTCCTTAGGCTTCTTAAGTTACTGATTCAAAGTACTTTCAGGAAGTTCTTCACACTGACAGAGTTTGCTAAGCCTTTTCCTCCCCCAACATACTTAAAAGTTTCAGATCAGATCAGCTTCCTAGAAGAGACATAGATCAGTCACACTGCCCAGAAGAAATAGAAAAGAGCTGAACTACATGGACGAAAGTGAAAACAACCAAGCTGTCTACAAGCAGCTCAGACAACTGAACTTCTAGCAAATCATTAACAAACACTTGTTCTAAGAGTCTGGTAATTATCAGAGTATTAAAGATGAGAAGAATCCCAAACTGAACCTAAGTTTTTAATCTTGGAGAAATCCATATGAAAAAAGATATGACTAACAGTATGTGAATTATTATCTATATACTTTAATTTTCTTATTACTATGATCAAATTCATGAGAACAAAGTGAGAAGAAATTTTCTTTAGGCCTCATAGTTTGGTGGTGGGGGAAGTAGTAGACAGTTTCTTGGGCCTGAGACTGGCAGGAACTTCCCATGTTCTTGGGCTGAGACTGGGAGGAACTTCTTCATGTTGAAGAGGAAGAGTGGTTGCCTCATCCTCACCAGGAAACTAAAAGGAGAGCCCAAGAAGAGATGAGGGAAAGATGGAGTCCTGTGTACACAGCTCCAGTGACACATTTTCTCCAAACCAGCAGGAAGTTTCCGTACCTCCAAATAATCCATTCAAAGCTTTAGTCTCTTAAAGGATAGTTCCATTGATTAGGTCTGAGTTCCTCCTGATCTAGAAATATCCGCAAGAACACACCCAGCACAGCACTTTGCTAATATGTGGCTGAATCTCCTCACTTAGTCTACACTGAAATTAACTATCCTAGACTGGAGGGATGACTCAATAGTTAGTATTACTTGCTAGTCTTCTGAAGGAAGTCGTGTACCTACAACTCATGATAGGTTGGTTTGCTCACAAATTCCCTGTAACTCCAGACAAGGGATCTGACACTCTCTTCCTACCTATGTGCATGCCTGTGCATATGTCTCATACACACAGACATGCTCTCAATAAAATATTTTTTAAAAGATTAACTATAAATTGCTAAACGGGATGTTGTACTTTATTTGGATGAGAATTATCTAAGAAAAGAGGGATACAAAAGGCAAAGAAACTTGTTAAAATTAAGAATCAACTAGCCATACAAGAGTTGTGTCCCCTGTGGGTTAGAGCAGTGGTTCTTGACCTGTGTGTGGATTGTTAACCCATTGAGGGTCTATTGACCCGTCAAAAGAGTCACATATCAGATACCCTGCTTATCAGATATTCACATTATGATTCCTAACAGTAGCAAAATGACAATTATAAAGAAGCAATAAAAATAATTTAATGGTTGAGGGTCACCAGAACATGAGGTGCTATTGTAAATTACAGCTTTAGGAAAGTTGAGAGCTACTGAGTTAAAGAGATGGCTAAAGATTAAGAGCATTCAGTGCTCTTCAAAAATTCAGTTCCCAGCACCCAAGCATGATGCTTTACAACTACCTGTACTTCAGGAGATCCAACACTTTCTTCTGGCCTCCCTAAGTATCTGCACAATACATAGCATGTGTGTGTGTGTGTGTGTGTGTGTACACGTGCACATGCGCGCGAGCACACACACACACATACACATGGGGCCGGGGGGGTAGAGAGAGAAAGAAAGGGAAATTTTTTTAATTAAAAATGCAATATTTATTTGACAAAACAAAACAGACTAAAAGTACTAAGGATCACATTTGAATTTTTAAGCTATTCTAAAGAAATAAAATAATATTGTATAAATTTAATCATTAAAATATTATTAATTACAGAATATTTTAATTGAAATAATAAGAAACTTGTATTTTCTACCTTTATTTTCTAAATTATTTATTTAACAATATTTAAATTTTATTTATTTATTTATTATATGGCTTTGAAATATTTCAACATTCTGTAATGGCTGCAGAAAGCTAGTGAGAACACACATCCTTTCTCATACAGTACATGTAAAATGCACTCTTAAAATTTTTGAGAACACTGAACATTGTTGTTATCCATGGTCACCATACTGTACAGTTTATTTTTTAAAATATATGCACATGTTGTTTGTTTCCCAATAGTCAAGCTGTCTATCATTTTGCACTTAGTAGAGTTAGATATGCAAAAATTATACAAGTTACTAAAAGCAGAAGCATTCTGTGCATCAGTTCTCACTAAAACAAAGTAAAACATTCCACTAAGAAACTGTGATAGTGAAAATGTGTATTATTATTCCTGTGTGAGTGTGTGCATACGCACTATGTACGTGCATACCCATGCATCTCTCAATGTTTTGGGGGTGGCCAGCAGGAGCAGTGATTTCTCTGGAGTGGGAGCTACAAACAGTTGTAAGCCTTCTACAGTTTGTTCTTAGAATTGAATTCAGGTTTTCTAGAAAAACAACAAGTACATTTACCTGCTGAACTATCTCTCTACCTTGTGTTTGCTAAACTAAATTGTCAACGGACTTTATTAAGACCTCCCTAGGATGTTAATAAGCACTGTGCTGTGTGTGTATATGAATGTATTTCCAGCCATGTAAAATATAGCACTTGAGAGACAGCATGGTATAAAAAGGTTTTCTGTTCCTAAAATATGATGTAAATACATAGATCTCAACTAGAGATATACAGTATCTTAAAGCCAATACGGAGCCCAGACATAATAATATGCTTAGTGACATAATAAAATACTGTTTATAAAAGAGTAGATTATTAGGTAATACACTAGTCTTACTGTCAGATCCCTGATTTTGGTCTGGGACATTTTTAAGCTTTAACTTTTTCTCAGATAAACCTTTGGCATGGCTAAGGCATTGGTCTGAGACAGGTTAGGAAGCCAGTTCTTACACTTGTCTTCAGCTTTGCCCTTCACCCTGGTGATTAATTAGCCATTCCTACTGGAAGTTATTATTAGCTTCATTCTACTTGGAGGAAATTTGGCTTTAAAAGAGTCTGCAATTGACCCTGCCCCATTTGCTGTCACAAGATGATAGATCATAACCCAGAACCATCTAACTCTAAAGCATGCTCCTTCCGCTACATTAAGCTTCCTTCCTGGGTCTGCAAAATCTCATATTTCATCCAGTAATCTCTGAATGTATCCAGTGATGGTTTGCTTAGTATCTACATGTTTGGCTGTACTCCATAAAAAAAAAATGAAAGCACATAGTTCCTACTTAGGAGCAACCTAGAGCTTCTCTGAAAAGAAAAGAAAAATAATGAATAGGAAAGCAAATGAACAGAGCAACCATATTAGTAAACTTGGCCAAGTTGACTGGCCCAGTGCCTGGTAATATTGTTCAGTTTCCCAGACCATCACAAAGTGCTGTGATAAGCAGCCTATAGTGGAAAGAAGGTCACTTTGGTCCATAGTTTTGGAAGTTCTGGTGTATTATTGGTCATCCCTATTAATTTGAGGATCATATAATAAAGGCAGCATGTATTGGGGCAAAACTGTGTACCTGTTGTCCAGGAAAGCAAACAGAAGAAGGAACAAAGGGCTAGTCTCAAGATGCCCCTTCTTATTTCCAAAGACATGAAAATCTCTTGCTAGGTACCACCATCTAAACTTTCTACTACTTAGTAGCATTGCTCTTGTGGCCAAGCCTTCAATTCATGTTCCTTCAGGTAACATTTAGAGCTTATAGTGTAGATATGTAAAGATATGCAAAAAGAGACAATGTGAAAACATGACAAATGTGACTATGCGGGCGACATTCTACAATCTATCACCTGCAAATTACAGACCCAGGAAAGACACCAATGTAGTTTAAGTACAATCCTTAATGCCTGAGAACCAAGGGAGACAATGTTGAAGATCATAGCCTGAGTGTGACTCTCTATACCAGCTTCTCTGATGTATATGTGTAGGAGAAAGATGAAAAGAGTAGCTCAAGTAGACAGAAATAATGTCTTTTACCATTATCTGCCCTCTTCTAGCATTGTATTCTATTCAAGTCTTCACAAGATTGATGGTAATACAGTTTAAATTGATCTACCAAACTCTATGCTAATCTCCCAGAAATACCCTCTAATATTTCTAAAAATACTATTGTATCAGATATATTGGCTTCCTTTCACCAAGCAAAATTAGGACATAATTATTCATCTCTAAAGGAAATAATGGAAATATATGTATGGACAGGTATAAATATAGTTAAGCAATCTTTGAGACTGTCAGGGAAATGTCTGGTTAGGGAGATAGGAACCTTTATTGGTAACACAGTAGGATGTTTTGAAAATATGAACATGAATGGATTTGTGGAAAAAATGAAAGTGATACTTGGCCCAACACTTAAGACGTAAACAATGTAATTAAAAGTCTTTTTTTCTATTCCCACCACTATGTTCTAGGGACGAGACCTCTACATGGCACACCCTCTGAAGAACTGATATTGAAACTTCCCTAGGCAGGAAGCCCTAGTCTAGTGCTTTGAACATTCTGGGTGTAAAACTCTGAGCACCCCGTTATTTAGAGGATGATATAGAATATTTTCCTGTACTGGGGTAAACTTTGGGCCGAATTAAGACAAAGACCTTCTGTGGTCACTAAATTTGTACCTTACTGATAGTGTAGTTATGGGTGGTCAAAGTAGGCTTTCTAAAGTACAGGATTTTTTTGTTTTGTTTTTGTCACAGTCACAGTCAGGCAGGATTCAGTTGATAATGTTAGGGTAAGAGGGAAGACAGAGGGAGACAGGAAAGCATCATTGGTAGAGAGACCTAAATAAGCAAAATATATGTGGGGAAGAGGGAGGGGAAGAACAGCAGAGAGAACCTTCAAGGACTGAGCAACTCAACGTTTTTTAGAAGCAGAAGCCTTACACTCTTCTTGCATCCTAGAGATCTTTCTCCTACTCTCCCTGTGGCCTCTGCTTTCCTCAAAACTTAGCTGCTATTGACTGAGTTGTGCCTCCACCCACTGCTTGTTCTAGATCCAAGTACATTAAAATGTGATGTCATTTGAGAAGTAAGATAGCTACAGAAGGGCATAGTCAGATCAGATGGGGTTCATAGAAGAGAAAAGAAAGCCTTTGCTCCAACATGGCTTCCTAGATGAAAGCAAGAATTTAGACATGGACATATGCACACAAGGAGGACACCATTCGATGATAAAAACAAATCAGATAATTTTTACATACCAAAGTGACAACATTTGACAATAAACCACCAGAAGTTAGGTGATAATGATAGAAGAACCCTCAGATAGAACCAGTCTAATGACACCGTGTATTATATTGCTTGCTGTTGTTTAAAAAATACCTAAAAGAAGCAACTTACAGCTTATAGTTTAGGGTGTACAACCCAACAGGTAAGAGGAAATATGGAGCAGGAACAGGAAGTAACTGGTCACCCTGTATCTGCAGTTAAAAGGGCTGAGGACTGGCCTTATGCAGTCCAGGTTCCAGTCCCATGGTAATCCACATTTAATGTGGTTCTTCTCACCTCAATTAACCTAAGTTATCTTTCAAGGACATATTCAGAGGTTTGTCTTAGACTCTAGATTTTTGTGAAGCTAAAAATCAGTATCAACCATTACACAGCCCATTTACAGCTTCCAGAAGGTGAGAAAGTACATCTCCATCTTGAAGACACTCAACTGTGAGACTTTGCTATGACCCTCTGTTATGTACTCTCTGCTCATCTTCCCATGATACCTTCCCTGGGAAGCCATTGTTTTAAAGACATTTTGAGCATTTCATATTTAAGTACAGTACATTTTTATCATGTCTACCTCTTCTTCCTCCCCTTACAACAGCTTCTCTGTCGCTCCCAACATCTCTTTCTCAAATTCATGTTCTTGTCTTCCAATCATCTGCATTATCATTGTTGCTGTTAGCATTGACTATATGTACATGGTGGTCATGTTGAAGCATTTTCTTTCTATCTCTTGGAAACCTTATTCTCGTCTTTCCTTCTTTGAACTCTTAAAACAGTGTTTTGCTCCAACTATTTTTCAAGTAGAGATGGTTCGGTTGGAGTTCACTGAGCTATATAGTTTTTCCTGTATTTATCTTTCTCCTTGACATACTGGAAGCTCACATTTGGGTCAGAAAGATCATTTTGAAAACTGAGACAGGACCTGGTACATGATAGAAACTCAGATCACATTTGTTGCATGGAAGAAAGAAGCTATATAAAGCAAATTGTGAGAAGATAGTCTCAGTCAATTCTATCTTTCTTTGCATCAGGTGTTATCTTAAAGTTCCATTTTGTTGCGTTGTTTTATTTTTTTCTGTTGACAGGTTCTGAAATTGTTCCTAATGAGGCAAAGATGAATTAGACATAGCCCATGTTTGAAAGAACTTACTGTACAATAAAGGAATCTTTTGGTAAATATCCACAGTATTTTCTAGCAAGTAGAAAGTTAGAATTTTATGAAGGATTAATATTCTGAGAAACCCAAAGAGGAGGAGCCTAACCAATGGACAAGGGCTGATGGCATGATAAGACATTGGTTACAGTGGAGCCTGGATCAGAAAAGCTGTCCTCCCCACTTTCTTTTGGAGGTGATGGGGTGCATGGTAACACACAGGCTTAAATTGTTGATCTTAGCGTTTCCTGCAATGTTTATTTGGACAGTTCAGGATTTCACTGAGCAGCAGGTGATTAAGCATGGATTTACTGAAAAGGGATCAGTAGGTGGCAGTTAGAAAATAACCACCACCTGTAGTCAGTGCTTACCCCTAGCAGGACCAAGAGCTGAAAAAGCAGCAGGGGGAACTGCTCCAGTGAGTTTTGAACAGATTGGAATGCAGGTCCTCAAAGTGCAGCTCCAGGGGCAAGCAGCTGCCACTGTGAGCCGCTCAGATGGCCTCCACCCAGTTCTTCAGTCGGGTCTCCTAGGGACACAGTGTTCTGCAGGCTTCTGGCATGCAGACGAAAACTCACTCATGCTTTCAGTCTTGGAATCCATTCAATTTAGTATGCAATTGTACCACAAGACAAGGACCCCTCCTTCTCCCTCTATCCAAGTTGACAAGAGTTGCCAGAGCAAGCACCACAGAATGGTTGGGGTGAAAATCAGAGCTTTATTTTCATTTCCCCACAATTCAGGAGGCCAAGTTGTCCAGGATCAAAGCATCAGCAAGGTTGGCTTCTTCTAAGGTATCTCTCTCTGGCTTCTGGATATCCAACCTTTATATGTGTTCACATGGTCTTCCCTCTGTGTCTGTGGAGGTCCTAATGTCTTCTTTGCATATACAAGATACTGTGAATTTGAACTGATGATCTCAGGTTATAATAATTGCATTTTGAAAGGTTATGCCAATATGCAACCTTTTAATTTTTTTCTTTAAAAAAAAATGAATAGGCAATTTGCCTGCATTTTATTTGTGCATCTCATGTATGCAGTGCCCATTGTTGCTAAAAGAAGACATCAAATCACTTAGGGCTGGAGTTATAGTTTTGAGTGATGTGCAAGTGCTGGGAATTGAACCTAGGTCCTCTGGAAGAACAGCACATGCTCTTAACTGTCAAACCATCTCTCTAGCCTTCTATGTATAATCTTGTTCTGCGTTCCTGAAGTTAGGACTTTAAGACATGAATTTGAAGATGATAATAGTCCACCAAACATCTACTTATGTATCATGAAGTACTCTATCTGCTAAAATAAGGTTTTACATTATACAAGTGCTATAGTTTCAATACAATTGGTGTACCTGAAAATGTCAATAAGTTGTGGTCAGTGTGGTGTTACTAGGAAATGGCAGAAAGTCACCCACTCATTCTCTCAGTTCTTTCAGTTTATACCTGTCTATCTTTATGTCTCCATATGGTTTGAGATCAGGACATTTTGCTTTGACACACATTCCCACCATGATGTAACATCATCCTTAGAATAGAGTCACTGAAGACACTATGCCTGTAAACCTCTAAGACTTTGAAGAGTGCCTCATGTACTTTGTTGTAGTGATATGAAAATATATAACACAATGAAGGCTTTCACAATTGTGTGGGGAAGGTCATCTTGCAATATGTGCTACCATCTCTTCCAAAAACCTAAACATTCTCTGAAGAAAAAAAAAAAGCCTGAAAGGACAGCCCCTGAAGAAGGAAGAGGTAGAGGCACAGAGCTCCAGAATGTTCCTTGAAGACAGACAAGAGAGACATTAACAGGAAGCATGCCTAAGAAAACATTTCTGGTAAATTACCAGGAACTTTCAGAAAAAGAGACAGAACTCCAAGCTTCTATTGGGGCGTAGGTATTATCTCAGTGGTGGCATTTCTTCCTGTCTAAGGCTGAAACTTCATGAGTAGCTCCCCATTCTTGATTTTATATAAGTTTTGTGGATGCCATCCCTCCTGCTATGATTCTATGTGTGCAACAGCCCTGTCAGGTTCCATTGCAGATTTTGAGTATACTGGGCTCTTATAATCTTACTGTATAATGATTCTTGAGTCTTGGGGGGCAAAGTATGAAATATATGTACCATTTAGAGCTAAATACTGCACGGTATCTTACTCTCCGAATATCAGCTGATTGTGGGCGTCTTGTACATAGAAATCTATTGAAAAGAAGAGCTTTTCCTATGAGGGACAAGAGATGCACTAATCTACAAGTATAAAGATAAGGACTTGTACCTCATAAAATTGCAAAGCTTCTGTAAGGCAAAAGACACTGTCAATAGGACAAATTGGGAAAAGATCTTTACCAATCTTATATCTAATAGAAGGCTAATATCCAATATATACAAAGAACTCAAGAAGTTAGACTCCAGAGAAACAAATAACCCTATTAAAAATGGGGTACAGAGCTAAACAAAGAATTCTCAACTGACAAATACCGAATGGCTAAGAAGCACATAAAGAAATGTTCAACATCCTTAGTTATCAGGGAAATGCAAATCAAAACAACCCTGAGATTCCACCTCACACCAGTTAGAATGACTAGGATAAAAACTCAGGTGACAGCAGATGCTGGCAAGGTTGTGTAGAAAGAGGAACACTCCTTCATTGCTGGTGGAATTACAAACTGGTATAACCACTCTGGAAATCAGTTTGACAGTTCCTCCGGAATTGGACATAGTACTACCAGAGGACCCAGCTGTACCACTCCTGGGCATATACCCAGAAGATACTCCAACATGTAATAAGAACACATGCTCCACTATGTTCATAGCAGTCTTATTTGTAATAGCCAGAAACTGGAAACAACCCAGATGTCCCTCAACAGAGGAATGGATACAGAAAATGTGGTACATTTACACAATGGAGTACTACTCAGCTATTAAAAACAATGAATTTATGAAATTCTTGGGGAAATGGATGGACCTGGAGAATATCATCTTGAGTGAGGTAACCCAATCACAAAAGAACATACATGGTATGAATTCTCTGATAAGTGGATATTAGCCCAGAAGATCAGAATACACAAAGTACAAACCATAAACTATAAGAACCTCAAGAAGAAGGAAGACCAAAGTGTGGATACTTTGTGACTTCTTAAAAGGGGGAAGAAAATACCCATGGAAGGAGTTGTAGAGACAAACTATGGAGCAGAGACTAAAGGAAGGACAATTCAGAGACGGTTCTACCTGGGAATCCTTCCCATATTCAATCATTAAATCTAGACACTATTGTGGATGCCAGCAAGTGCTGGATGACAGGAGTCTGATATAACTGTCTCCTGAGAGGCTCTGACAGTACCTGACTGATACAGAAGTGGATGCTCACAGCCATCCATTGGACTGAGTACAGGGTCCCCAATGAAGGAGCTAGAGAAAGGACCCAAGGAGCTGAAGGGTTTACAGCCCCTTAGGATGAACAACAGTATGAGCTATCTAGTACCCTCAGAGCTCCCAGGGACTAAAACTCCAACCAAAGAATACACATGGGGGGACTCATGGCTCCAGCAGAATGTGTATAGCAGAGGATGGCCAAGTTGGTCATCAGTGGGAGGAGAGGACCTTGGCCCTATGAAGGTTCTATAACCCAGTGTAGGGGAATGCCAAGGCCAGTAAGCAGGAGGGAATGGGATGGTGAGCAGGGAGAGGAGGGAGGGAACAGGGGTTTGTTTTATTTTTATTTTTATTTTATTTTATTTTATTTTTTGAGGAGAACCTGGGAAAAGAAATATTGTAAATAAAGAAAACATCTAATAAAAAAAAAA
>NW_022196912.1:32361840-32383088 GCF_008632895.1 Mastomys coucha
CAAAAAAAAAAAAAAAAGATAAGGATTTATAGGGAAGTTTATCACTATTTCAACTTCTTAAAAAAATGAGCTACCTCCTGTAGGACTTATGAGCCAGCAAGACACATGGTTTGGCTCAGTTGAGGGTATCAAGCATGAGTACAATCTTATTGAGTGGGCCTTAAATTCAAGCACAAAGTAATTGGCTATTCCCAAAATAATCCTGCTTACTATTGCTCATGTGTGCATAACTTCTCAGAGCAGTTGTTCCTGTAATTATTTTCTGTTCTAACAGATTGTATACCACCTTCTACTACTGTGAAACGTAGCCAGTAAGGAACTTTCAGTATATACCTTCCAGATTTGTACTGGTTTGAATTTTCCATGTTCTTAGACTCAAGAACAGGGTGTCTTATCTATTTTCATGTCTAATTTTTGTATTATTTTAAGTTTCAAAGCCCTTGAAAATTTAGATCTTCTGCATGAATTAAATGAGTAAGGATTTTTTCCTTCCTTCCTTCCTCCCTTCCTTCCTTTCTTCTTTTCTTCCTTCTTTCCTTTCCCATTCTTCCGTCTTCGTCTTTCATAGCTAGTATAACTGGAGAGTCTGAATATCTAGGATGACTCTCCAAAGTCACAAGTATTCAAAACTCAGACAAGATAAAACTGAGATTTGTAGCACTTAAGTAAAATGTGTTTTGTCTTTGGAGTTACTCAGGATTGTGCCAATAGAAGCCTTGGTGCGGTCTGCTCATCATGGAACTTGGCCATATTTACAGTGTTCAGTTTAGCCTACAGTCTATGTCCCTACTGCAGAAAAAGTTAAAATAGACTACAAACCAATAATAGAATGCATATAGACTGATTCTATAACCATCTTTACAAGAACTAAATGATTCTATCCCTGGAAAAGGAATTCACATCTCACCCAAACCACACCTTGATAAAAAAGGATGAAAGCATGACACAGAGGACATTAAATCTTGTATCCAGCAAATTTTGCATAATGCACACAAGTTGGTAAACTAGTTATTCAGTGTTGACCAAGCACACTGTCAACCACAAGTTCAAGGTCCATAGCTTCTATACAATAAACACTGTAGTGAATTAAGCTAATGTTGGTTGTATCTAATCTGATTCTCTTCGTTGTGTTACATTACTTTGACTCTAAATCCCAGTCTCCTTGATTACAACTCAATTATTCCTAGACAAGCAAGCATATATTTGGTGGGTTGAGTTGCAATAATTAATGATAGCTTTGCTGTCCATTTGGATTTGGGATGTGTTGAAAATTAAGCAAACATGATTTTAGAAAAGTAAATACCAAACTTCAGGTATATTACTTAAAATGGAAACAATGAGACAACATCTACCTGTAATTCTAATACTTGGAAAGAAGAGGTAAGAAGATCACAAGGTGGGATGGTTACATAGCAATCTTCAGGTCATCCAGAATTACAGAGCCAGATCCTCCCTCTCAATAGATGATAGATAAACACATGATATATGATAGATAGATAGATAGATAGATAGATAGATAATAGATATATATTAGTACACACAATGAGTTAGATGAATGGTTTCAATGAGATGTTTCATATACCCTTCAGTCTACAGTTTATTCATTAGCAAAAGAAAAATAATTTCAGGTATGCCCATCAGTGAGAGAGAGAGAGAGACAGACAGACAGACAGACAGACAGACAGACAGTCAGAGACAAGGAGACAGAGATTCAGTGATATTTTAGTCCCATCTAAACAAATATAACATGGGAAGAATTGAACAAATTTTATTGCCCCAGACTTACACACTAGATAATAGTCATCTATCTCAAGTAAAGGGGATAATAGAGACAGAGAAATAAAATCCACAAGGATGTTACTTCCAGCACAAAACAGGAATGAGAAGTTTAGGGAATGTGAATTGTCATGGACCAGTATTAAAAGACTAATGACACAGACTGCCAAGAGACTTTCAATTTTATAACAAATAACCACATTTTCTGAGATACATTGAAAGAAAGCTAATCTATACAAATATATATGGAGTAATATGCTCATTTTTACAGTAGGACAGGAAGATAACAAAGCAGTAAGAGAAAGGAATATTATATGCTCACTATCACGGCCTATAAATGTTTCTAGTGAAATAACAGCTCAGATTGCAATGGTGATTATTTTAAAGGCAAAATAAAATTGGATTACAACATAATCCCAACAAACTGTTTAAATGTTTATAAAAGCATAGATTCTAAATAGTTCTCTTGCATTTTAATGATGTATCTTCAAAAAATTCTGCAATCAATGTGTATCATCAATATAGTCATGAAAGTCTTACTTTTTCCTGATTCTTAATTTTTTTCACATAATTGAATTCATTCTTTATCTTATATTTTAATTTAATAAGAGGAAAATTGCTCATTCTCAGGTATCATTCTTTAATATATTAAATTAAAACAAAGCAAACCTGAAGAGCCTATATGGCACACTGTTATATACATAAAAATAAATGTTCACATCTGTGTAGACATATCCACTAATTTTATATCAGTGAGAAAGTAAATGTTATCCTACTGTAATTTATCTACAAAATTGAGATAAATGTCTAATTCACCTATTACTTCTATAGGATATTATCAATGATAAAATTAACAAATGCTTTTCAAAGATCTAGCAACATTAACTCAATTCTTCAGAAAGACTCTAGTGGGCTCAATCAGATTTGAAATTCAGATTTGAAACATTTAACTTTTTTCTTTCCTTCCTCTCCCTCCATTCTTTCCTCCCTCCCCTTTTTCCTCCCTTCCTTCTTTCTTCCCTCCCTCTTCCCTTTTCTTCTTTCCTTCTTTTCTCCCTCACTCCCTATATCCCTCTCTTCTTTCCTCCTTTCCTTTCTTCCTTTTCCCTTCCTTCCCTCCCTTCCTCCCTGCATCTCTTCCTCTTTTCCTCCCTTTCCTCTTTCTTTTTTATAATCCTGCCAATCAGGAATGCAGAAAACTGTTCTACTACTGACTTAAATTTACAGTCCACAATATCTTTTAAACCACGTCTTTTGTTTTGAACAGGCAATGTAGTTTTTGGGAACTAAATGTTCTATGAAAGTTTTCATATATATCTGGCATACTAATTGAATCACTGTGAGTATGTGTGTTGTTGCTGCTGTTGTTGTTAACATGTAAAGGCAAATATTCTACAACTAAGCTATATTCCAACCCCACCATCCTAAACTTTTAAGTATTAATCTGCCAAGCTTATTCATAATTTTCTTTAAAAATTGCATTCTCTGCTCTGAATATCCAACACTTAAGTTCCTGCAGAGAACAGAACAATTGAATTAACCAGAAACCAGTTCATCAAGATAAAACTAGAGCTTTCTAATTCAAATGGAAACTCCCAGAGAGGATACTTAAAGTGACTCCATGCTTGTAAAACTTATAGTGTTTGCCACACTGTAATTGCTTTTGTGGGCCTCACCCAGCTCCCATCCCTATTGCACAGTCTCAGATAAACCATGAGCAGCAGGGAATCCAAGTGTCCTCATTTCCAACTAATCCTAAAAGGGATGTCTCCAATCCCCCCTTTGTTTGAGACCAGCCCCAGCTGCACTGCTATATCAATGGACTAATGATAGTTGTCAAAAGACACTAGGAACATGGCTTTCCAGAACAGGGAAACAAGTGGAAACAAAGTATAGAGATTGTGACATTCTTTGCAGTGGGTAGTAAGGATGTGTACAGGAGAAGCGGTGGCCAGAGAGAAGACACCATAGAATGTGCGAAGGCCACATGTACGCTAAGTATCAAGATCATTCACATATGAGCTGAGGGCAAAGGAAAGTCATAGAATCACTTGTGTCTTAGTAATATGGAGCAAATGTACAATTAAAAGTCAGTGAGGCCAGAAGTTGAAGGTAAAACTAAGCAGAAAAACAGCAGCAGAGAAGGATAAGAGTAGGCAGAATTCTGGGTAGAGTCTAACTGCAGAGATGCCATAACTTGAAATCCCATGGGAAGATATGGGCAAGGAGGGTAACTTCCTATTGAGCTTAGGGCTGGTACTCATTACAATGTGGAGAAGGCTGGTGCAAAATAGTCTTCCTCATAATGCAGTAAAATTAAACCTGCCTCCTTAGACCACCAAAAGTTCTCAGCACAGAGAAAATCAGCCCCAGGAAACTCTTCTTGAGGCAAGAGCAAAAGCAGTGATTAGAAAGTAACGCTTTTATCTTGAAACAAGCATTTTACAATGTGCTAAAGGTACCAAACAGATATGTTACATTGACAAAAAGATAGCATATTGGTATTTTCAGTTTATTTTATATTTCTTCTAAGGAAGAACACAGTTCTCCTCTCCATAAAAGCCCTTTCCAATCAATAATGTGGTTAGCTTCAACTTTAAGGAGGTTTTTAAATTAACTCAGGATTCTTCAGTTCATTTGTCCCAAAGTCCAAAGTCCAACAGAGTGACTTTCTAAATATTGCTTTTGTCTGGACCAAATCAACTTGCCATGCCAGAAAGACATTACCACGAGGCTGCATTATGAGACAGCACCATCATAACAAAACAGTGCACAGCAGAGCGAGTTTTTTATTAATAACAGCAGAATGTAATTTCGTTGGTTTTAATTTACCATTTTCACATTTTACTATGACATTATCCAGATATAAACTGTTATGATGAGAAGCCATTCACTAGGGACCAAAGAAAGTTACAACTCTGCTTTTGAGAAAAAGACTTTGCATATATCAGTGAAGGACAAACTAATAAAGATTGGTCTGGAACTCCTCTCTTTATGACGATTGACTTATCAGCAATAGTTCTTGCAGCACAGTTGGAAATTAAATAATTGCCAGAAACCGTAGATATTTGACTTGGCAAAAACCCTAGATTTATCTGATTTATTTTTGTTAGAATTGGGCCCTGTGGATATTTAGAAATGTTTCATGAAAGAACAGTAGAATATAAATGAAACAAGCAAAAATCCTCTTTCAAAGGCTGCCTTTAACTCCATCCTCACTGTTGTGATAACACAAATAAACCAAAGACAAACCTTTGGTGATGGTGTTGGGTAAAAACACTACTCTAAATTAAAACATTATGGGTTACCGACATCTGGATATTTTCTCCCTCTTCATAATCATTCTCACCCATTCGATGTGTGCTCTTTGTCAGTGGGCACTATGGAATGACATGGAGTCTTGGAACATATGCCTCGTATACAAGGCTACAAAACAGGAAGAGCCTTACCCTGGTAGGCAGGCTTTCCTGACCTCTGCATGCACTTAGAGACAAAGCCATCTATTGTCTACTGAGAGCAGGAGACAAGTAGTCTGCTAAGATCCTGGCTCACTTTAGTAAGGATGAAGGCTTATAGTTTTAAGTTTTGAAATTTTGGTCTTTAACGAAAGACATTGGGGCATATAATGTGCTAAATACTGTGGGAAATTCAAGGATGTGAAGATTCTTAGAATTCTGTAGTTTTATTTGAAAAAAGACAAATCTTGTAGACGTAGCAACACAGTTAAGTTTGGAAAAGAGTTATAATCTCTATAAAGCATGTAGCTCATATTTAAGTCTTCTATAATAACTTCTCCCTAGTAGTATTCAATTTGTAAATTTTTAAAAGATTTATGTATATTTTATGGGTGCATGTGAGTGCCTACATGAATGTATCCATGGCACGTGTGTACCTGGTGTTATACAGGCCAAAGAGGGAGTCGCAGATGGTTGTAAGCTGCCATATGGATGCTGAGAAATAAATTCAGGACTGTGCAAAGGCATCAAGGGTACTTATCCTCTCCAGCATTGAATCTATTAAAAATTTGAGGAATTTTCTTTACATTCCTTAAAGCCACTATGATGTACCCTAGAACTCCATTAGACAAAAGGATTTTGGCATGAAAGTAACCTCAGGAAACTGATTTTGACCATTCATAGATCTATATTTACTCAGATATTCAATTGTATTCTTCTGGGTAATTTGAGAACTGAATCAAGAATTTTAAAAAGACATATCCTTTAAGAATATGATGACATACCTGATGAGAATATAAGGTATTGGACTAAAGATATAGGATACTACCCCTACCACCCATGAACCTTTATTCTACTAAAAATATCTGATGAATGTGTTCTATTTCATTAGACGGCACTAAGAAAAATAATCCAAGCAGAAGCTGCTAAGAGCTATGGAAGCCAGAAGCAGGTAATATTTAATCTTCCTAGAATATACTGCTAAAGGTTCCCAGAGCAGGTAATAAGAGAACCTGGGGGATTATTTGGGGAATGAGAAAATAATTCAGGGGAAGGGAGGAAACTCACAAGTCATAGGTACTCGTTGTGGATTGTTCAGAAATGGTAGGAAGTTTGGTATCCTCAAAACCTAAGTAAAAAAAAAAAAAAAGATAACAGAAAGCTTGTATTTTGTTAGCAGAGGAACATCTCTATAATAAAAGACATGGAGTGTTTTTAAATGGGTGAGTGACAATGGCAAAACTGAAAGATTGATCTGGTATGTATGTGGAGGTAAGACAATGGGAAAGATATATTAAAGGCAGTAAGAGAAGGGAGTTCTTAGCTTACTCTGGAACATCTCATGGTACAGATATTCTTATCTAATGTGTGCCTTTGGAGTAAAGCCAAAAGAAGGAAATTAGAAATATGGAAACAAGGAATACTTTAGTGAACCCTGTATAGCTGGACTTCAACTAGAGATATAAGTATAAAGCCATGGTTTTAATGCCACAAACTAAAAAGTACACAATAAGACATAGAAATGACAAGATTCTCTCTTTTTCTCCATGTGTATGTATGCATGTGTGTTTGACCAGAAAAAGTACATCTATCTGTTTACATATCTATCTATCAATACATCTAACTATCTCAGCATAATTATAGATTTAATAGTATAAAATATAAACAATAAATAAATATACATAAAAATTTCCAAGTTTGTTATATTGTTAGTTTCAAATTATATTAAAAAAAAACAAATTTATTGTGTATCCATGGAATTTCTTGTTCCCAATAGCTCATGACCATAGAAAGAGTAAGGCATTTAAACAAATATCTAAGACATAATATGTCAATGAAGTTTTACTTGCACCACATTAGCCTCCCAAAATAATCTGCTTGTGAAGTCTGCTCCCAATGTTGAAGTCTCTGTTGATGTGATGAAACCCTTCTGTCCCTGCTTAGGGTTCCCTGAGACAACAAACGTAGAACAAAGAGGTCTTTGGAGACCCAAGATAAGTCCATTTGGACCATACCAATTTTCAGGTATCTTCAGCCATGAGGCATGCTCATCCTTAAGTTTCTTGAGGAATCTCCTATTCTGAGCACACTAATCAATTACTGAGGATGTTTTAGTTAACAGTTAGAAAAGTAGGAATGGGCAAATAATAATAAAATAAGATTGAAGATTTTTTTTCCAGGTCTGGAAAGTCCCTCCTCAAACTTTCATCTACTCTCTGACACAGACTTTCAAGTGAGGGGCATAGTACTTTATATTTATTTTTTAACAACATATTTTCTCTAGGTATCCCAGGCTAGGATTCTAGGCATGCACTAGCATGCACATCTTCTCCTGTTACCTTGTTACTTTGGGAGATAATTACATGAAACATTGTACCATAGGCACCTCGGGGTGCCAAGATGGATATCCTGGAGGCTCTATCCTCCAAATCTGAAAACACAACAATCAGGATAAATTATTCTAATCTGGCAAGTTTATAGCTTATTGTGGACATTTTCTAGGATAACATGAAAGGGCCCACATGACACTGGATATGTAATGGGTGTATATGGCTGGTTTGAAGGAATATCATAAAAACCAGACTAAAGGCAGCTACTAAATGTCAGAGAGAACTAATCCAGGGTCTGTGCCATCTACAGAAACCAAGCAAAAGAGAAGTAGTGCTGCCTCTTATTTTACAGAGGAGAAGGTGCTAGGTACCCCAAGGCACTAGCTGGAAAAGAGATGGAAGCTGTTTATGTCAAAGCCAAAACACTAAACTATCTCAAAGCCAAAAACTAAACCATTTCACTAAAGCTGTGTTTGCCCACTGGCAACACCAAAGTACAAAATCCAAGCGGGACCAGATTCAGGACTCTAGCCTGAGATACGATCCAGTCAGAAGCATCCATCACAGACTGACACTCTGTAATTATGTCAGTGAGTAGTAAGGTGACCTCAAGAGTAAGCTGCTTGCTCCTCAAATAGCAAACACACATATTTTCTCACCACGGAGGGGGGCTGTTGCTAGGAAATCACACAGACCAAGAATTAAAAACAGGCCAAAGAAAAACAGAGAGAGCATATTCCCTGTCTTTTGTCCATAGGTTACTGGAGTTCAGAGCAGGGCCCTCTGTAGGTGGCCTTGGGATCCAGAGGAAAACCCAGCCACAACCCCTGAAACATATTTACACTTTCTTTGCCTCCTTTCCCTCTGAAGTCAGGACCATTATCATTCCTATTTTATAAATGAGGAAATGGGAGATGAGAGTGAGAAACTTACCCAGACACATGGTAAGAAACAGCATTAGTCTACAACCCCAAGCTATAATGATGCTTAATTCTTTAGCAACATATCACTCAAGGTGGTGTGCAGTGTCACTTGGGGGTGGGGGGTCACTCTTCCTAGAAGTGAGGACTACTGCCAGGCAGAAAATAACATAGTGACAGTGAAGACACAGCATGATGGACCCTGTCCATGTGCTGATGACTCAAATCTCTGTTTCTTTCTTTGAAAGATGTCTAATATAGAAACCATCTTATATCCCCCAATTCCTTCTTAGAACTTAGGTCTCCCTAGCAAGTCAGTAAAGTAACAATTGGCCAGAAAGCATTGCCCTACATTGTTCTGCTGAAAGCTTGGTTTTGAAAACTGAAACATTAGGGTATCACACAGAAAGGTTCTACACACAGACCAACTTCAAGGACACATATCTATCTGTTTATATATACAGTATTTCCAAGTATAGCTGCTGCTGTACAGTGTATATGTACATAAGTCCCATTTAGCACTTGTTCAACTGGCTAGACTGAGCAGGAAACCTCCACCCCTGGATGAGGCATATAGCAAGTTGATTAATGATGTGAGGTAGAACTGGCTGAGGAGGAAAGTTCTTCCCATGCTTTTTGGAAGAGAGCTCTAGGTGGTATGAGGAAAGAAAGGTGTGCTTTGTAAGTAGGAGGTGGCAGGCAGCACTTAATTAGGGTTTGCTTAAGGCTGTTGGGTGTTGAAAATTCCTGCTAATGGCTGTTACTAATGGGAGAAATGGGGTCATTTGTTAATTTTACTTAAGAGAGTGGGTATTGAAGGCAAGATGGAAAGGGGGAAGGTGAATATGGATCATTTAGGCTAAACTGAATGAAAAGTGGAAAACAACAAGTCAGGATTTTTGTAAAAGGAGCAAGACACCAATTTCACATAGGAACCAAGCTATCTTGTCTTTATGTAAACATGGTCACTGACTTCTATATAGCCAGGCAGATTTCCAAGCCCTTTGGCTGACTTCCAATTGATCTATAGATAGATTTTAAATACTGCTTGGCTTGGAGGTATGTGTTATTAAGAATGTCAGGGCTGGGGGTGTAGGCCATTGGTATAATGTTTGTTTAGCATTTGACTCTTGAACAGATATTCTGCCACTAGTTAAAAAAAAAAATTCTGTGAACTTCCTATGTACTTTTACTGCCATAACTACATTAGGTATTAGAGTGGCATGCATGCATGCGTGTGTGTGTGTGTGTGTGTGTGTGTGTGTGTGTGTCTGTGTGTGTGCGTATATGTGTATGTGTGTGTGTATGTGGGTGTGTGAGAGAGAGAGACAAAATGAGAGTTTAATTTCTATTGAAAGGATTATGAATATCACTTTTTTAAAGTTTTATTTTTATCTATCTATCCATCTATCTATCTATTTTACACTCCACATTTTATTCCTCCATCCCGTGTTTACCCTCTGACTTTTCCACATCCCATACCTTCTCCCCACCCCATCTCCATGAGGATGTCCCTACCCCAGCTGACCTCTAAAACTCCTTAGGGCCTTCAGTCTCTTGAAGGTTAGATGCATCATCACTGATTAAACACAGACCTGGCAGTCTTCTGCTGTATATGTGTTGGGAGCCTCATATCAGCATCTCCCCTTAGGTAGAATATTTTTGAATTACCAGTGTTTTGCAACAAATGAATAAATAAATGAGCAAAAATTTAAAAAAAATTCTAGTCCATAAAGATAGGCTATTTCAGTGTTCTAAACCAGAGTTATTTGGCCCTCTGACTCCATGGTAACTCTTGAATGTGTGAACAACCGGTATGGACTGAATCAAGAACTGTGAACTTCAAAGACAACTTATTGTTCACTTGGGATTTCTGAAGAGCACACTTACCTTTCTAGATAAGCTCCTTAGAACTTATATTTCATGGCCTTGGCCAATGTACGTGTAAAACTGATGTCACCATGATTTAAGAAGAGACTGGTATAGACACATTGGCCTCCAGTCAAAATTTTAGACAAGAAATTTCCACTTACCACCTTTTGGCAAGAATATTCTGCAAGTATGCTGAAGCAGGGACCACACGAGAGGCTTCTCCTTAATATTTCCTTAAGATTTGGAGAGACACAGCAGCTTTGGGGAAACAAAGAAACTGCAAATAGATCTAATCCAATTCTTTAGTCTCTCTAACTGCACTGGATTTCACATGCCTTAGCATGATGACTGATGTAGAGGACAAGGATACTGGAGAAGAGAAAGGGTGATTAAAAACGACAACCATCCTAAGGGGCTGCAAACCCCTCAGCTCCATTGGTCCTTTCTCCAACTCCTTCACTGGGGACCCTGTACTCAGTTCGATGGATGGCTGTGAGCCTCTACATCTGTGTTAGTCAGGTTTTGTCAGAGCCTCTCAGGAGATAGCTATATTTAGGCTGGCTTGCCCTTCCTTCAGTACCTGCTCCATAGTTAATCTCTGCAACTCCTTCTGCAACAATATGAACTAAGTAGTACCCTCAGAGCTCCCAGGGTCTCAACCACCAACCAAAGACTGCACATGGAGGGGTCTGATTGTTCAGGCAGCATGTGTATAGTAGAGGATTGCAAATTCAATCATCAATAGGAGGAGAGGAGCTCGGCCCTGTGAAAGTTCTCTGCCCCAGTGTAGGGGAATGCCAGGGCCAGAAAGTGGGAGAGGGCGGGGTGGCAGGCATGGGGAAGTGGGTGGCAACAGGGGTTTGTTTTGGTTGTTTTTGTTTGTTTCTTTGTTTTTTGGAGGGGAAACTGAGAATGGAGAAATGTACATGTAAATAAAAAAATAAAAACGACAACCATTATAAGTATTAGAGGCTTGTAGGGCAGAAATAGAATCCTGACTTCACCAATTGTCACTTTGAAACTGCAGGCAACTTGTGTCACTGTATCCCGCTTGGCAATTTTTTAAAAAATGGAAAACAGTATAAGCTATATACAACATGTCTTCATATGTTTAAGGTTTCTTGTCCTCATTGTCCATATTTTCTCAGCTATAAGTATTTCAACCCAAACTCAGGATAACAACATTCCCTGAGGTTAAAGCACTCAAGCACTTGCTGGGAACCCCTAAGGTCTTCAAGGAATCTTGTTAATTTGCTCCCTAGAAACATGTCCAATTGTATATAATAATGACAATTTTATAGAACACAAAGAAACAAGACTCCTAGATTAACCATGTAGATGGTGGCCAAGTTTTGTTCGTTTATTTCTTTGTTTTGTTTTGTTTGTTTTTTTACCTCAGAACCATTAGATTTAAAATGGCACAATATTAAATTAGATAAATTTGGCATGGTGGTGAGGACGTATTATTCTGTACATAAGAGAAGGAGATAGGAGAATAGGGAAACTGAGGCTAACCTGGTCACATAGTGAGAGCCTGTCTCAAAAAGCAGAGTGCAGGGTTTCAGATATTCTTGGAAAGCAACCATGAAAAAAGTACCTCCATCTATACAGAAAGCAACTAATAAGAATATATCATTTTATTTTTATATTTAATTTTGGAAGAATTTAAAGACTATCTTTGCAATATAAATTAGGTATAATGCATTCCTTTAGGCTTAAAGAAATATTTAGGACTATTTAATTCCAGTCTGGACTATAATAATCTCAAAAGAGACAGGAGACAAGAGAAGATATATAAATAAATCCAAAGACATCCAAATAAAAGAATCTAAAGGACATAAGCATGTGATCCAAAACTTCTGTACATATTTCCTTTCCTAGGCCACCCTTTTAAAAAGCAGGACATACCTTCAAATCAAGTAGTCAGAATTCCTTCTATTTACTGAATGAATAGTGATCATCATTGATTTCAACCCTAAGTATTTTTTAAGTAGTTCCCAACTTTAAGAGCTCAAAAGGGTAAAATCAATTGAAGAAGTATGTGGTAACATCTTATAACAGTGTATAGCAATACTACAGCCAGGATACTGACATTGATAGAATCAAGGTACCAAAACAGATCTTCTATGTTATTTGGTTATAGCTATATCCAATTGCCATGACTCACTTTTGAACCCTAGCAACTACAAGTCTGCTCTCCATTTCTACTACTTGTCATGTTAAGAAGGGTATTTAAAGATAATCACACAGTCTATTGAGTTTGAAGATTTATTTTGTCTTTAAAAAGTCATCTAGGTTACTAGCTGTATTGCTAGTTTGCTCTTTTAATTTTTGTCTAGTATTCTAGGCATAAATATGTCATAGTTAAACTATCAATTAACATATAGCAATCTTATTTCATAGGCTCTTCAGGTTAACTCTGATGCCTTCCCTAGTATGATAATGACGAGTCTCTGGATAGCTTGCTTACAAATGTTAGTGAGAAACAGAAATATAGCTAAGTGTGCTATAAGAGGCAGATACAGGAAGCCCATGAGATGAAGGCCAGCCTGGATTATGATATACATGTAGGAGCCTGAGAAATTAACTCAGTGGTTATGATCAGCTATCTTCCAAAGGACCAGAGTTTGATTCCCCACACCCATATCATACAATTCAAAACCAATTATAACTCAAGATACAGGGAGATCTGATACCTCTGACCTCCTGGGTATCACACACACACACACACACACACACACACACACACACACACACACACAGTGTTCCCCCCAAAAATGAACTATACCAATTCTCTTATTTCATACTCTGTACACTAGTGTCACTTTTAAGAAGCGCAAGAAAATGACTTCTCTTTTTCACCTGCCCTACTACTGTTAACATAGGCCTCTGTGCCTTTCTCACCATTGCTTAATAATGTACTTTCTTAAGACATCAATGTATCCATTAAACAATCATTTAGTAAAGTACCTGCTAATAATTGTTCTGGAACATAAAATAACAACTGTGAGAAAGGTATGCAAGTTAGGTCATTTCTCAAAAGTTGCTTTCACCCCAGTGGGACCAGGAAAGGTGATCAATGTATAAAATCTCATGAAGTAGAGTCAAGGCAAAATAATTGTTGTGAATAAAGATAAAACAAGCTAAGGATTCTAGAATGAATGAAAGTAGGGTGTAGATTTTAATTTTTTTAATCTCTGTTTTTATTGGATGTTTTCTTTATTTATATTTCAAATGTTTCCCTCTTTCCAGAACTCCCCTTCAGAAACCCTCTAGTCCATCCCCCTCCCCTGCATCTATGAGGTTGCTCCCCCACCTGCTCACCCACACACTCCTGTCTTTCTGTCCTGGCAGAACACCCTCAGGCTCAAGGACCTCTCCTCCCACTGATGCCAATAAGGCCATCCTCTGCCACATATGTGGCTGGAACCATGGGTCCCTCCATGTGTGCTCTTTGGTTGGTGGAAGGTGATGATTTTAATGACAAAGTCCTCTGTGTAATGTCACAGATACAGATAGCCAGCTGAAGTGAGCAGGTGAGCCATGCAAATGTATGAAGGACATTAGCAGACAGAGCAGTAAGTTTAACTGTCTTGACTTGATTTGAGAATACTCTTACTTCATAGACCTAGAGATGGTAAGAAAAAGTGTTGTAGGATATGAGATGAGAGCTATCATAGAATGGACTTTGGCCTTGTTCATGTGCCTTTGGAGAAATACTGTTTTGAGTACAATTCAATTCATTGGATTACTAAGTCATTGGTTTTGCTGTCTTCGAATAGGAAATAATGCATATGAGAGGCCAGTGACCTAATGAGGCACCTTTCTAGATAAGAGCTGATGAGATTAGTTCAAATCAGGTAGTAATATTTATGGTAATGAGAAGCTGAACTGATGATATTTAGAAAGCAAAGTATTCATGATTGACTAAGGGTTTAATAGTGAGAGAACAGTAGACTCAAAGATAGCAGTAAGACTTATAATCTTAAAAATGGCTGGGATATCTGGGATATCATGCATGGAGGTGGCAAAGCAAGATGAGATGATTAAGTCAAACTGGTTTCTGTAATATGCCAAGTTGAAGAGGCTGTTGCTACTTGTAGAGTTACTAGACCCTGTTGGAATAGACTTCATACTTCAAAAATTTTAATCTGGCTAAACAAAAAGGCAAGGAAGAAATATATAAGGAAGAAAATTTGAAATACCCTCAAAAGTCAATGGAAAGAAAATCCTTATGTAAATTATAGTGTCTTCACTCTGTAATGTCATGGAGCCATTAAAAACTATGATTAGCCAAGGAAAATAACAATATGAAAACTATACTTAATATTATGAAAGAAAAATACTGAATTACATATGCTATATAATTCTTACAATATCTCACAGAAAGGTTAAGTGAGATTAAAATCTACTAGCTAAATTAATATAGGAAATTCAACATTGTTTTCTTCATATAAGTTTGATTATTTTGTTATCTCATAGTATTTACTTATGTTCTTTGATTTTTTTTTTAAGTAAGCTATTTTTATGACAACTTCATGTGTGTTTATAATGCATTTTGGCTGACTGCTCTTTCTACCCACACTTCTTATCTTCCACCTGTGTTTCTAAACCTAACTTTCAAAATTGCAACACATTTAAGCTTATGTTCCCACATTTATGAAAGCACTGTAAAATAGCAATGAATACTGTTGACATTTTTTATGTGTTCCTGTATCTTTAGACTCAGTAAAGTGAGTAGACTTGGGACATAAAAAACACAAAAAAGCAAGAAATCCACATCTTACAATGTTGATTTCTATAGAACTGAATGAAACAGGGTAGTCGTAGGAAGAAAATGAGCCTTTGATGTCTTCCCTGGAAACTCCTAGTTGTAGGACTCAATCTTTGCCTTGTACTTTGAAAAGCTCCAGACTAACCAATAGTCTCCTAACATCTCCAAAATTGTCAAGTGATATCACTATTGTCCCTGAAAATAAGAATTAGAGAGAGTATGTCCAAGTGGAAACTATGTCCCAGAAAACTTTCTGAAACACCCTGCTAAGAAGAACAGTGCCAACACAAAGGGTAGACCATCTTTGTAACCATGGCAAAAACTAAAATGTATTTTCTCTAAATAGATGAAGAATGCAGATTTACAACTCTCCATATTTGTGGTTTTCCAACATTCCTTTCCAATCCTTTTATGGATCCCTTTTAAAAATTATATACAACTGAAACTGGCAATGGTAATTAAATCATTAAAACCAGTCTGAGGTAGTTTTCGAAGGCCACACCAAAAAAAAAAAAATATGTCATAATGATATTTCAGTTTGCCTTTATGAGTAAGGTCAACCTCTAGAGAAAATAATCCAAGCCAAACAAATTACTTACCTCCTATACATGTGTGTTTTTTCGTGCTCAATAGAGAAGTTAAAGAGTAGAGAAGAATAAGAGGAAATAAATAATGAAATCTGAAAATAAGCATGAAAAAGCTCTTTAATATCACTTTCGGGGCTTGAAACAAAATAATGTAGCTATATATTTAGATTTCAACTCATAAAATAATTTTAGGCACTTATGTGGATTTTATTCTCTTCTATACTATGTAATATTAGAAATATTTAATTGCTAGGTTAGTTGATGCAGTACAGAAAAGATCAGAAAAGCTGATCTTAGCTATATTTTAGAAGGGTCAATAATAATACAAACTGGTTTAAACTCTCATCTCTATTACATCTTCCTTCTTTTATTCTGTAGAATGTAGATCAGAGCTTTCCCTGTGTCTGTCCCATGTCAGCTCTCTACTTTACTCTGCTTGTACCAGTAAGGCTACCAAGTAGGGAATGGCGGGAGAGGCTGGAATCACAAGCCTGACAGTTAATTGTTCATAAACCCTTATCAACAACAAGTATTCTATAAATCCTGTTCTTACAACTATGTTTCAGTAGTCGCTAAATTATTTAAAATTACTTAAGGGCAAAGATTATGAACAAAATGGATAGTTAATGTTTATTACTCAATTATAAATTCAGTTATTTCAACAATTATACTAAATTTGTGTCTTGGGGGGACTTCACTGACAAGAGTAACAGCAGAGACTGAAAGTCATTTTTGGTATGGATTTTTTTTTTCAGTTGCTTCTCTACCTTATGTTTTGTTCTGTTTTTATCATTTTTTTTAGATTTTGTTTTTTGGTTTGTCAATGTTGTTGGAGGCTTAGATTTCTTATTTGTTTGTTTGTTATGTTTTGTTTTTTACTTTTCAGGGTTTTTAATAGTCAAATGCAGTGGCCTGGTTCATTTTAGCTCCTTCAACTGCCAATCCTGGTGGTAGGGACTGCTTCAGCATCTCTGCCTTCTCCTTGTCTGTGATAACCAGTGTGTAAAGGTTCTTCTACAGCAAACTTAGAAGTTCACATTATCCTTGTTCTTCTTGATCTTGACAGATTTGGCATCCTTCTGCCAGGCTGTGAACAGAAAGTCCTTGATTTCCTCAATTTTCTGAGACAGACAGGTACATGCTCTGGCACCTGCATAGAGGGGAGAACTGAAAAGAACAGAAAAGGCTCCACCTTATGTTTTGAGGCAGAATCTCTCAATGAACCCATTGCATTTCCCCTAGACAGGCTAACAAGCCCTTAGAAACCACCTGTTTATACCTTGCTTGGTGTTAAGGTATTCCCACCCCATCTGAATACTTACAGTAGTGCTGAGGATTCAAGCTCAGATCTTCATGCTTATACAGCAAGCACTTCACTCACTCAATTTACCTTGCTAGCACCCATAATATATTTTAAATGTTTTTTCCAATTATTATCTAAACATTTTCTCCATTTTGTAATGGAGAAAATTAAGATTATTGAAAATTAGCCAAACTCTTTGAGGTTGCAGAAAGGTATTGTGGTAGAGAGTGGTGGCATAAGGGAATTCAAAACTAATGCCCAAATAATATACACAGTGAAAGATTATTTAGAAAACTTGTAGTAGTCTAATTTGACAATCAGTGATTTCTAGATAGCTTAGGAACCTGTCTTTTTCTTTTATGGTTTCAACAGCTAGGACTGGTAGAACACATGTATCTTACCTACATTTGTATAAAAATTAAAATCAGAACAAAACCATAAGAATATGTTTTGACTCTATAAACCACAGTCTGGGGACTGTTCTTGATATAGTGCTTTTCTTTACACAATAGGGGAAAATGTGTATTTCAAAGGGTACAGATTGGACTGACATGAGGAAAGACAGACAAAGATAGCAAAGGCAATAACCTACTCTGTCCAGGCATAGGGAACAGCCTTGACAATAACAAGGATCTTTGCCACTGTGAAAGAAATGCACACACACACACACACACACACACACTAAAGCAAAGCTCAGAGCCAAACTCTACAACTAGAACCAACTTTCAGCTGTCAAGGAGTCTCTGAATCTGCAGAAACAAACAAATGCCTGAACCCACAAATGAGTTTGTATTCATTTCAAGCAGAAGATGGACAAAGCCAAGGAGAATAGGTATGATGTGTGACAGAGCAAGGCTTTAGATGATATAGGTATAATGAACTTGTAAAATGGATATTGCTGCATAATGAACATCTGAGCAATTTACATATCAATTCCTACAGGCGCAAGATATGGCAAAAAGTAAATATGCTGAAACAGGAAAGGCTACTGCTCTCTTCACAACAAAACAACAAAATGTCAGTATATACGTGTAGCATCAGTTAGTTACCATGGAATCACACATGATGTCATAAGTTTGACATTCTAAATTCAGTACTAGACTGAGCCAGCGAAGTGATAGGAAATGGAGCTGGGGAGATGAAGACCTTCATAACAACAGACAAATTCCATCAGTTGAAGAAATGAGCCAAACATCCTTGAAACAAAAAAAGAAAGTGAGTGAGTGAATGAACCACCGTAAAATCTTATCAGAAAGCTGATGACACGTAAATATTAGTCCATTTTTACTCTCTAGGAATGCTTTGCAAAAACAAATAAGTCTAGGTCAAAGAGATATGTAAAAGGGAGTGGAGACAACAGAAGAAATTGTGAAGTGGGAGAATGTAGGTCAACCTAGTGTGTCAGCCTGAGCTAAGCATATGCTCACAGTTAATATGAAGGAATAAATACAATGACTCTAGGAGATTTGTACAAAGACAAGGATGAACATTCGCCTGTGGTACTGCACCAAGATTGGGATGAGCTGAGTTTTGGAGATTATTGAAGAGAATGTGGCTTACTAAAAAGTGACAAGGGGATTGAGCATAGGAAGTAGTGGGGGGTTCATCTTGGTGTTCCTGGCCTGTTTGGGTGAAGATAGAGTTGACCCAGGAATAAAGGTTAACTATGCTTACATTCAACAAAAGAGACAACTTTGGAAACATGAAAGCTTTAAAGGCTATGAATGAGGACCCGAGACCTGACATAGAGATAAAGAATGGTTAGATTTAAATATTTTAGAAGCTAGAAATGACAGAATATTATCCAGCCTGAAATTGGGGCATGGGAGTTGGTGGAGAGAACTCAGGTCAGTTCAATAATTATGCAGCTAAGCTGTTCCTTGAAGTCACATTCTCATTTAAGTAACATGGAGATGATTCCTGGGGAGGCACAAGGAGTAAATGGATGAATATAGTTTTTGAAAAGTCTTTGGTTTGATTTATGTTATGGCACATCATAAATAGACACACTAATCACAGTATATACCTGTGTTAACCTGTAACAAATAGTCTTCTGGTAGTTCCCAATCAAAATGCAAATATCAATATTTGATTAGGTTTCCACAAAATAAGTGGTCATCCTATCTGTTCTTGATTTTTTTTTTTTTTGGACATAACATATATTTATTTATTTGCTTATTTTATTTTTTTCCTTTATTTATATGCGAATTTCTCCATTCCCAGTTTCCCCTCCAAAAAACAAAAAAAAACAAACAAAAACAAACCCCAGTTGCCTCCCCCCTCCCCATGCCTGCCACCCCGCCCTCTCCCACTTTCTGGCCCTGGCATTCCCCTACACTGGGGCACAGAACCTTCACAGGGCCGAGGTCCTCTCCTCCTATTGATGATCGATTTTGCAATCCTCTACCATACACATGCTGCTTCTGTTCTTGATTTTTACCTAGTAGTTTGTTAGTATAAAATCCACCTTTTTAGCTAGATGCTGAGAGAACATGACATGAAGAATAGATGTTGTGCTAATAAATCTGTAAAAGATTAAAGCCCTTGTTTGTAAAAATCAAATTGATTCTGGTTATGGTCAATTATATGAGTTTCTGTTCTATCTAGAAAATGAAAAGTTTCATAATTAGCAGTCTTCAGAAAAACATAGGGAGAGAAACACTTATTTTGCATATGCAACTTTATACTTAAATCCAAATGCTGTTGACCCCTGGAAGATTCTCATTACATTCCTCATGTTATCATTTTTAATGATAAATACCACTTATATCCTGAACCCATGGAATGACTGAATCATATAACAATATGCTTATGTAACATTTAATTTATAAAATGTGTCCTTTTCTTTTGCTTGTTAGAGTGGGAGAGGAATCATAGCTAAAGTCTACATATATATTTGATGCTGGCCAAGGGACAAAGTTTAGGTTTTATTTACCCTCTTTTAATTTCCAAACCCAAGGTTTCTAATGTCTCTGAGAATAAACATTAATAAACATTCTTTGTTTCCATATTAAGAATGAGCCTGGGATGAGGTACTCAAAAGAGAGTCTAGATGCAGAGAAAAGAAAGGATTCTGACAAAACTGGAGCTCGTCTGAGCATTCAGGTGAGCTACCCTGCATAGCACAGCTGAAAGAAAGCATCAGAAAACACAATGGAAATAAAAACAAGGGGGAAGTTCTGGAAGAGACATGTGAGTCCTTTAAGTCTGCACCAAGGGGTAACTAAGGTCCTGGTGAAGAGGTTAGGGATACACTCAGGAGAAGCTGGCCCTTGCCCTCCCTCCAGTCCACAGCCTCCCTGTTCAGGCAGAATGAGAAGTGTAGAAATACAGTCTCCTCCACTTGGCCAACAGGAGGAGACTGGTCCATTCAGATCAGGGAGGGAAGGGAAGTCTGGCCACCACATTGACCCATTTTCTGCACAATCTTTCAGATGAGGCGTGCAGGCTATCCGAATCACTCGCTGAGATGTTGCCCCATGCGGTATCACCACTCCTGTAGACGCTGCCTTTGTGCAGCTGAGGGAACTAGCCCCTGTCGCACAATACGTATTTATATTCACATGTGCCTGTTGTGGGAGCAGGGCCTGCAGATGACCATGATCAGGGTGAGCAGAGATCGCATAACTAATTTGGGAGGGGAGCCCCAGTCATCCTGGGTAGGGGAAGGATATGGGACAGAAAATAGTCCACTTGCCTCTCCAAGGTATCATCATGAAACAAAGGTTGGCAGATTGTATGTGCTTATGTGTAGCTGTCACAGAGCCCTGCTACAAGCTGTGGCTTGGGTACCAGCTGCCCTCAATTTACAGTATGATAAAATCATAGATACATAATTTTGACCTATAGTAGTAGGTTTATCTTTAAGGGAGGATGTTGGGGAAAGGAGAAGATGTGACTGAAGAGTCACAGGTGGAAGACTCTGACCTACAACAAGGGTTTCTTGATGTTGGATGCTCATGCTTTTCTTGGTAAACTTCTACTTTAATATTTCATTCTGAAATTAGGATTGAGCCAAAGCAAGAACAGCACAACCAGGACCTAGACTGAGTCAAGGGTCATAGAAACAGGGCTGGGGGACATCTTTCCCTTGGTTGCTGCTGTTTTTAGTCTGACATGGTTATCCTGTGGGCACAAATATATAAGGAGTGGATGGTTAAGAGAGAGAGGCTCTGACAGTATCTGACTGACACAGATGTAGAGGCTCACAGCCATCCATCGAACTGAGTGC
>NW_022196912.1:32383359-32387346 GCF_008632895.1 Mastomys coucha
TTTGTTTGTTTTTTTGTTTTTTGGAGGGGAAACTGGGAATGGAAAAATTCGCATATAAATAAAGAAATTAAAAAAAAAGAATTAAATATGTGGGTCTTTTGTCTTACACAGGGATCCCAAGAATTACCTGTGCATAATACAGACTCTCGAGGATACGTTGTGCAAAATCAGTGGTCCCGAACATCAGGGAGCCCATCTACTAGGGCTCCATCAGTGGATGAGCCCAGAAGCAGGAATACTGTTGTCAAGGTAAAGCTATTGATGAAAGCGAAGAGTGAATGATAAGTGATGACTTATATCTATTGGGACTTATTTTTCAAAGTGTTTAGACTTTGTTCTGGATAAGTGACTTCTTGGTAGTTAATTTAGCTCTTTCAGACACACCCAGGCAAGCCTAAAGTTACCATTGAGAAAACAAAAGCACAAAGCAATCTGCCCAGGTTTTCATTCTACAAAGTGGAAGACAACAGTTTTAAATAAGGCCTTTAGGTCTAGCTGTATGTTCCCTGTCCTCATCCAAAAAACAAATGCAATTGAGTGCCCATGGCTCTGAAAAGAGGAAAGGGATGAAACAATCAAATCAAAAGAGAAAATTTAAATGTCACTGTATGGGTTTAGGCCCTTTACGTGACCTGACTACATAAGTGAATTTATGAATTTGTTTCCAGATGCACAGAAAAGAAGAGATTGCCCTGTGCAAATACAGAAACATATCCCATACACCTATACTTTGTTGGATTTGGTTCAATAATCTCACTAAGAATGGCCATGCATGTGAAATAAACATAAATTGAGTGTTATATGAATATGTGAATGTTTAATAACATCTTGCAGAGCTGTGTCAGTAATGTATTATTTCTCTAGAATTCCCCCTTCTTATTTAGAAAGACAATCAATTCTGTTGTTATCTGATAGCATAGCAAGACTGAAGACATGTGACTCTCCAGCCCTCCCAGCAATCACATGCATAGTCACTGGGAAAGGGGAGTCATAGAGGATCAGGATAAGTAGATGTTCTAGTGCCAGTGTCTTACCCAGTTTACACATGAAACTCACTCGAGTCACTGAGGGAGGTGAGGTTTATGACTTATGCTACTTAAGGATAAGAGAATTTGACCCTATTTACTGTGATGAGCACATGTGTTACGCATGCATGAGGTCCAGGTAGAGAAGTTGGTGGATGAGAGTACAGCGAGCAGTCTGTTTTAACAGTAATATCCAAAGTCTGGAGACTAGAAATGTGTGGATCCTTTTCAGTCTAGTTAAAGGAGCTAGGATGAACTAGGATTCATTCTGATCTAGGAATAGGCTAGAGCTAGAAGGTGCAGTGTGGGAAATAGGGATGTGAACCCTCATAGGCCTGAACTACAACCTCCATTTCTTCATCAGGCCCCTAACAGCACTGCCACTTCTCGAACTTCCTCAAACTCCCCCAGTCAACACGAGACCTCACCTCCACCTCAGACAACAGAGAAGTCCTCCCTTCAACAGACTCCGCAGAACAGACCTATCACCCAGCCTGACTCACAACCCCCCACACCCCCGGAAACAGAGCCTGACTCCAGACGGACATCGAAGATGTATGCGGGCAACGATCCATGGGCCCCCAGGGAAAACAGAGAGCCTAGAGACTTGCAGTTGAGGGACTATGCACACAGCTGTGACTCGAGAGAAGGGATACCCAAGACTCGAGAGTATCCACGCACTCCTCCCACCGAGTGGAAGTCCTATGTCCAGCGCCGCCTCCAGTATGGCACCTCTGTGGACATTGACCCGGAATCTCTGCCTGATGGCCAGCAGCAGCGGCAGAGGCAGCAGATGGAAGAAGATGAAGTGGATGAGGCCTATTGGACATCTGTGAGCATGCTGTATGAGAAGATCCCCAGCTGTGCGCGGCCCAGGCCGGTGAGGGTGCCTGATTTCTGGCACTCCTAGGCTCCTTTCTTCTTGTCCCTCAACTACATCCCACTTCTTGTGTAAAGAACTCCTTCCCAGTCTTCCCACCCTCTATCCCATCCCACCTGCATCCTTACCTTTCTGTATTCATTGACTCTCCTTTCCTTGACCTCCGCAGCCCAAACCCAAGCATGCCATCACCATTGCTGTCTCTTCTCGGGCACTTTTCAATATGGTAGATGACAGGAAAATCTACGAAGAAGAGGGTCTGGAAAAGTACATGGAGTATCAGCTCACCAACGAGAACGTCATCCTGACCCCAGGGCCAGCATTTCGGTTTGTCAAGGTACTGTGTGAACTGCCATTCACTCCCATCAGGAACTTTGGATAAGAACAAAAAGAACCGAGGTGGACTTTTGGGAGTTTGTCCATTCTCCCCAATAATCCCTATACTATCTTTATAATTCTTGTCCAATTCCAGTTGACTAAGTCCCAAAGATATCTGGAATTGTTGAGAAAAGGATTTTTCATCTTGAACCTTCCATTATGGATCGTGGCTTTCTTCAGTGGAGCCCTAGTCATCTGACCTTTAAACAAAAACGGGGAGCACTGGTTTCTCAGGGGATGCTTCCGGCCTCAGTGCAATCTCCTGGAGCTGGGAGCACTGGCTGGGAGCATTGACGAGAATTGCCCAGTATACCTCCTGGTCTTGCTAGCTTTAAGATTAGGAAGTGGCATATTTGCTCTGATATGTTTGAGAAGACTAAATAAATAAATAAATAAATAAATAAATAAATAAATAAATAAGTTACTTTGGGCAGAAAAAAAAAAAAAAGCCTGTGTCCTCCATACAGGAGTTAGGTAGGAAGTAATAAAGAGTTAATGGTCCTGAGCTGTATTAAAAGGTCTTAGCATTAAAAAGGTTGCGAACCACTGTTCTAGACTCTGTGGTCACAGCCTATGATCTTCCCAAGAACATATAAAAACAAAAACAAAAACAAAAAAAATGAGATTATCAACTAGTCCCAATCTTTCTGCATGAGTGACAAGTAAATTCCCAAATCATTCCAAATTTCTTACAATAAAATCAGGACTTACAAAGTTAAACAAATAGACAAAGAAGAAGGCATATCATTAAGTGTATCTTTTTCTCTACCTACTGTTGAGATAATTCTCTTTTTTGTGGTTATTACATTTCAAATGTTGTCCCCCCTTCCCAATTTCCCCTCCACAATCCCCCATCTCATCTCCTCTTCCAAGATAGTTCTATTAAACAGAATGTTTTAATATCATCCTATAGACATTCCCACTTTTGCCATGGCATTAACTGAAGCTTATGTGTGGGATCCAGAAAACATAGGAAAGGTAACATCACCATGTTTTAAAGGAGCACTGATTTTTTTTTTTTTTTGCGAAGCTTGACTCTGACCCTGATGAGATGTTTTTCCTCTTGCTGCCTAACACCCACCACCTTGCCTGCCCCTTTTTATACATCCGTGTTTGCAACCTGCAGGCACTGCAACATGTCAACTCTAGACTCCGTGATCTGTATCCTGAAGAACAGGACTTATTCGATATAGTACTGATGACTAATAACCATGCCCAAGTGGGAGTACGGCTTATAAACAGCGTCAATCACTACGGTAAGTAAAATAAATACCATGTGGAAGACCGGCTCTCAGCCCTGCAAAAAAGAAGCCATGCTATTTTGCTAACTGTGGCTTAAACCATTGCAATGTCTTTGATACCAACACCCCCTTCTGAGTGGGGAATGTTTATTTGCCTATGTCAGAACAAGAAAGGCCATGTTCATTTTTAACTTCAGCACAGAGTTGGGCTCAAAGCTCTGGACTTAACTTGTCAAGTGTGAATTTCAAAGTCTTAATCCCAGGTCCTCAATATATTTCTCTGCTTTATGTTTTTCACTTCTGAACTTGACTTCAAGGAGCCGTCAGCCCAGAGGCTTTTTCTATGAGATCAAACTTTTTCCTCACCACAGATCAATGTTACAGGTTTAAAGGTTTTCACCTCCCCTTCCAGCTCTTAAAACTGGATGCTCCTGGATGTGTTCTCTCTCTCTCTCTCTCTCTC
>NW_022196912.1:32387356-32421400 GCF_008632895.1 Mastomys coucha
CTCTCTCTCTCTCTCTCTCTCTCTCTCACACACACACACACACACATAAATCCATATTTTTTTACTAGAAAATTTGTCTTTATTACTTTACGTAGAAGATTGCACTGGTCCTGGTCCATATAACTTTGCCACCAATTTGTCTTTCTTGTAAATTTTTCTTTTGTTTTTCTACTATGAAATAACCTACCAGACTCTTTGGGGAGTGATTGTCTTGTTTCCTTGTAACGGATTTAGTTGTGAGTAAGTCACATCGAAATCAGGTTTAAATTATGCACATAGAGATTCTAGGTTTAAATTAGTAAGATTTATAAATAACCAAGGTGTATTATAAGTTACTGAGTTTTATTTATTTTACTGCACATGATTCTATTTTTAAAATCTGAAGTGCATTTTAATAATGCAACTTTCATAATGTTATAAATTGAAAAGAGAAAATGCATGTCAAAGACTCTGAGGGGCACACAATCCTCAGCAAAAGGAAGCTTATTAGGCTCTTCCCATATAGAGCACAGGCATCTATATCATCTTGCCTCAGCTTCCCAGAATCGGGCTTCGGGTGCACACCACCACTATCTTATTGATTTAGTAAGTGATACTGGCGTGTCTGTCCTGAAGCATGTTAAACACACTGAGGTTTCCAGCGTCTGGAATCAGTTACTTATATAGGAGTTCTCTTGATTAAACAATTGGAACACCTTTTCACCTGGTCTTTTCCATGGCTTTACAACCTTTCACCTTGGAAGAGTTGGTTATTTCCCTCTCTAGGGTACAAAAGACAGTCTTTGCCTATCTCTACTGTGGTCTTTGTTACCATACTCATGCCTGGCTCCTTAGTAATTGGGAATCACTTTGAGAAAAAAAAAAGCCAATGTTTTCATTCAGTTTTGAAATCCTAGTACCAATCCATATTTTCTAGAACATTTTATTGATGTTATTTAATGGTTTATAAAGTCCGCTTCTGAGTCACTTAAAGCCAACATTGGATCAAGAGAAAATTTTATATTTTGTTGACACCAAAGAATTCTACCCACATTGGTGACCTATATCCTTAATTCTTCAGAAAACAGCTGACCAGACTTCACATTTTGCTTTATCTAGCATAGTTACTCAGCTTTTCATACATTTTAACATACTTTGAATAATCACATAGATTTTTATCATGTGCATGAGTCTCACATTGATGAATATATTTTTCAAATATAATCTTGACCTTAGATTTTTATACTTAAATCCTTACTAAAATTTTGTAGAATCCTTAAAATAATAGTCAGAAAAGGAATTCTATGTCAAAAGGTATAATTCTCTAAAAACTCTTAATAGATACCATTAAATCAGTTATTTTGTATAAAGATTGACCCTTAGACCTCATGAGAACTGGTCAATGGTCAGCCATTGAGCTATATCTCTTAGCTCATTAAATCACTTTCAAGACAACTTATATCAGTTTATTCTTTTATTTATTATATATGTGGGTTCTGGATGTACAAGATCTTTTGAGCAGTCATTTTTTTTCTTATTTTAATTGTTGGGATGTATTTAAAAGTATATTAGTTGAAGCCTGGTGGCATAGGCTTATCATGCTAACTTTTTAGAAGACTACAGGAAGAGGCAAGAGGGTTATCTTGGATTTCAGACCTACCTAGGCTACACAGTAAGTTGAATACCAGTATGGGCAACTTAGATATACCACAATTAATTATTTTTACAAGTTAAATGGATGTTCACTGGTAGATATATCAGTTAATAATCCATTTGCTAATAGCTGTAATCAAATATTTTAGTCAAGAAGGAGTGAAATTTTTAGATTGTCTTTAGAAAATAACCTAAATCCTGGGTGACTTATTACTACATATTGCATTGAAGAAATGTAGAAATAGTATTTAAAATAGGGCTATACCTTAAAAACTTCTTTCAATAAGCAAGGAGGAGGTTGTAATTTAAGGAAAAGAGAATTATCCTCATGCAGATATAGTTAAAAATGTGTGCTGAAGACTGCCCTATGTCTTTGAACTAGTAGGTTGGGCAAGTCTTTTTAGCATCTTTTTCTAAAAGGAAAATCATATATTCCATGCTGTTTTAAGTAAATTGACATAGTCTGTATGAATATGCTCCATAAACAATAGTGTGCCAAACATAGTATAAAGTATCTCAGGAGTTTTATAATATTGGTGCTATGAAACTCATTTTTAATTTTCAAAAAATTATAACATTCAGTTAGACTTACAAATGAACTCACAAGCATTTAGTAATAAAACATCTTATTCCTGCAGTAAATGTCATCTGGATCAATGTTGTATCTTTAATCATAACACAGTCTTTCTCACCTGATAATAGGTCTACTGATTGACCGCTTCTGTTTGACGGGTGGGAAAAGCCCCATTGGCTATTTGAAGGCATATCTTACCAACTTGTATCTTTCTGCGGATTCTGAAAAAGTACAAGAAGCAATAAAAGAAGGTAGTGACCTGGGTTTATTCACCTAGCTTATAAGGTTTGAACTGATGGTCAGTTACCTTGGGTTTCATGCAGCTTTAGCTGGTTCATTTCTTATTGGCTCTTCTGCTGAGGCTTTTACACACATGGCACCCCTTACTTGTGTTCCATAAGGAATTGACCTTACTGGAAGGGAACATTTTCTGTGGTTATTACACAGCTCATTTCACCTCCCATTCCTGTATAAACAGAGTCTGTGCACATTCTGAGATTTGTAGTTGTGGATAGGAGCAGAATTGTGTGGCAATAGCTACAGAAGAAACATCACTATGGGGGAAAAGACTTTACTATGAGAAATTAAAATCCATAGGCTTAAGAAGAGTACTAATCTATCGCTATGATGTCAGGCATTGCCTCTGCAACCATGTATGCTGGAGCCAAAGACTTGGCTTATTGCGACACACAGCTCCGCGTGGCCTTTGATGGGGATGCCGTCCTCTTCTCAGATGAGTCTGAACATATTGCCAAGGATCATGGGCTGGACAAATTCTTCCAACATGAAACATTATTTGAAAATAAGCCTCTTGCTCAGGTAAGATCGCCAATCTTAGTTTTCATCTGCTTTTCTTCCAACGTGTAAGTGTAGATATTGTTCCTTGTGATGACTTTCAACTAATTTTAGGTGGATTCCTCCACTCTCTGCATATTGTGCTCCTTCGTTTGTAAATTCCTCCTTACTTTGGAACATGTACTGCAGACAACTCTGGTTGTGAAGCTTACCATTCTTTTATAGGTCCGCTTGGAAACACTCCTATGACCTTCTGTTCCTGAGAGTTAACTTCAATTGATTAGTAACACACAAGACTGGGTATCAATAAGCCATTTCAAAATCTTAAGCCCTCAAAACCATTCGGTCATGTCCAATATACGCACTACTCTGTAAACATTTACTTAGTCTGTCAGACTGACTTCAAGTTCAAAAAAGACACTTTAATTGAGAAGAGCTTTAAAACTGAGATTCTGCATCCAAAGAAATAATTAGCCTTCAACATTCCTTTCAAACTAAAAACAAGTATTGGGGGATTTTGTGTATTGGTTAGTATTTTTCTTTTTCTTTTTCTAAAACTCCATTTCATGAAGTATTAAAAATTAAGATCTAGATCTAAAAGGGACATTTCAACAGAAGAAAATTTGAAACATGAAAATGAAATCCAAACTGAATCTGAACAGACAGATAATCCAAGTTTTATTTTGAATCTGCTCCACATAATGTGCAGTAGCAACCATGAGTGTGGACCTGTGGGCCTTGCTCCCTGTCCTTCAAAGGATGTTCAGTCTTTCAGTCTTAAGTAAAGTATCTACAGTATCTTTTCAGATATTCTTTGTCAAGTTAAGGTGCTACCAACCACTACGCATTTTTGAGGGTTTGTGGAATGGATGTTGGGTTTTGATTGATGCCTTTGTACCATTCATTGAGAAAATCCATTGGTTTGGGAGGACATTCACTTGTAAATTCACTGACAGATCTTAACTTGTTGAAGCAGTTCTGCACTGTATGTACACTGGAGAAGGTCATAGAGTGTCATCCTTTTTAGACATTCCTGGATTCAGTCTGAGAAGTTGTCTGCCTTCACATATATATAAAGCAAGTAGTCTATAGTTTACTTGCTGTATCTCACTTAAGTAGTAGAGTAATAATGATTAATGATTTCATAAAATGCAGGAAACTGTCTAAATGTTTGTATAAGTATTTCAGACAAGCTACCTAGACCCAGATATCATTTTTGAAAAAAACTTTTTAATATGTAAATTATTTTAGTATATACTTTATTTATTTATCTATTTATTTATTTATTTATTTATGTAGGGTTTCTCTGTGTAGACCTGGATGTCCTGCAACTCACTCTGTAGACCAGGCTGGCCTTGAACTCAGAAATCTGCCTGCCTCTGCCTTCCAAGTGCTGGGATTAAAGGAGTGTACCACCACTTCCCAGCTCTATTTTAAATGTGTGTGTGTGGTGTATGTGTGATGGGGTTGGATCACATGTGCCATGGCATGTACATGGAGGATAGGAGGCAACTTTGTGGACTCAATGTTAGCATTCCTTCTAGGTTCTGCCTCACAATTACTCGGCAACAGCCAAGTATGCCTGACCCACTATAAAAGGGTCTGCTTGCCCCCTCCTGGCTCTCTTACCCTCTTACTCTCTCTGCTCCATCTCTCCCTGATCCCTTTCTTCCTCTTTCCCCTTCCCTTTTCCCTCCTTTCTCCAATGTTTCCACTGTTCCTGGCTGGCCTCTCCACCTATCCCTGTCCCTGTCCCTGTCTCTGCCCCTCTTCTCTCCCTCCATCTCTCCCTCTATCTCTCTGTCTGTCTCTACTCCCTTCCCAACTCCTCTTCCTATGCCCTAAATAAACTCTGTTCCATACTATACCTGTTTTATGGCTGGTACCTCATGGGTAAGGGATGCCTCAGCATGGACTCATGGAGGCACCCCCTTCCACCTCACCGTAGCTGGCTCTATCAAACATATCCTTGGCCCTTTCTTTTTATATAAAACACAACACTCAGTGCTCTTCTTCTACCTTTATCTGGGTTCTGGGGATCTAATTCTGGTCTTCAGGCTTATACAAAAAGTGCTTTTTCTCCTAAACCATTTTCCCAGACCTTGAAAGACTTTTCTCCCATGTAGTCATTTAACTTTCATTCTTCACTTCATTCCTTTCTCCCGTTTATTGTATGTGTTCCTTAAAAAAAATTAAAAATATCATTTATCACTTCTATAACCATAAACTTGTAAATGTTCCACTGTGTTTTTTAACACTTGTAGAATTGGTTATAAATTACCATGTGGTTGCTAGGAATTGAACTCAGGACCTCTGGAAAAGCAGCATCAAAATCCTCTTAACCTGGATTTTGATGTGGTTGCTAGAGATATAAATTCTGGTGCTTGTACAGGAAAGCATTTACTACCTTCTACACCATTCTAGTTGAGTTGTAAGATGGTCAATTCTTTTAGCTTGTTTGCTGTCTTCACAACAAACAGAATATTAAAGTACAGAAATATTACTGTACTGGGGATTTTTTTTTTTGATTGAGATAGGATCTAACTGCTTTACTTGCTGTTTCTGTTACTGTGGTGAAATATCATGACCAAAAACCAAGTTAGGGAAGAATGGGTTTATTCAGCTTACACTTCTGCAGCACTGTTTATCACTAAGGGAAGTCAGGAAAGGGACTCAAACAGTGCAGGATCCTAGAGGCAGGAGCTGATCCAGAGACCATGAAGGGGTCCTGCTTGTTCAGTCTGCTTTCCTATAGAACCAGGAACATAGCCCAGGAATGGCACCATCCACAATAGGCTGGGCCCTGCCCTGCCAATGACTAACTAAGGAAATGCCAAATGGATGTATTTTTTCAAGTGAGGTTCCCTCCTTTCAGATAACTCCAGCTTGTGTCAAGTTGATATAACACTAGCCAGCACAACTGACCCCTTGTCAGCTTGACACACAAACACAAACACCACTATTAAGCCATGGCCCTTTTTTTCTTGTCTTTAAGATCTCACATTAAAATTATAATTAACTTTAAAAGTCCTATAGTCTTTATAAATTCAAACATATTAAAATTTCAATCCCTTTGAAATAGCCAATCTCTTTTTAAACCCCAAATCTTAAAATTCAAAGTCTAGCTGGGCTGAAAGTGGAGGCTCTGCATCCTGCAGGTCTCGACTCCAGGGAATGGCTGGAGGCGCAGTCCACAGTGGGGGAGGGGGTCAACAACAGATGTCCTCAGCCTGTATATGTGCCAGCCAGCAGGTGTAGCTTCCTCTGGAATCCTCAAAGGTGGAACCCATAGTAGTGAGTCTTTGGTTCAGGCACAAAAGGCATGAGTTGAGTCTGCAGTAGCAAGCTTCGATGTCTTACAGCTGAGAGACCCCAACACCTGCATACTCCCTGGTTGGTGGCCCAGTCTCTGTTAACTCCCCGGGTCCCAGGTTAGTTGACTCTGAAAGTCTTATGGTGTTGTTGATCCCTCCTCCACCCCCCACTTGCTCAATTCTATTCCCCACTCTTCCATACGACTATCCAAGCTCTGCCTGATGTTTGGTCTTGGATCTTTGCACCTGCCTCCATTTGCTGCTAGATGAAGCCTCTCAGAAATCAGTTATGCTAAGTTCTTGTCTGAAAGCATAACAGTTTATCATCAGTATTGTCAGAGGTTAACTCTCTCACATGGGATGGGTCTCAAGTTGGTGCGGTCATTAGTTGGTTGTTCCCTCAGTGTCTACTCTATCTTTATCCCTGCTCATCTTGTAGGTAAGATAGATTTGGGGTTGAAGGCTTTGTGAGTGATTTGAACTTGAGAAAATCATCATGAGTCAGAAAGAGCCAGAAAGACACATGTGGTATGTACTCACTTAGAGGTGGACATTAGCCATAAAATGCAGGATAACCATGCTACAGTCTGCAGATACAAAGAAACTGAATAATAAGGATGCCCCAAAAAAGGATTCATGAATCTCTCTCATAAGGGGAAACTAAATAGTCATCAAAGATGGATGGAAAGAGGAAACTGGGTAGGAAGAGGTGTGATAAGGGGAAAGGTGATAGTGATCAGCTATGGTGAGGGATGGGATATGGATGGGAGTGAGAATGGACACAGGTAGGGTCATCTCTGGGACTAGCTGGAAGTCTGGGACAGGGGAGGATACTGGTATGGAGGAGTATAAGGGGGATCTATGGGAGTGAGCCTATCTGAGATTATTACCAGAAAAAGATAATACAGACTGAAGTGTCTACCTCTTGTAGCCAAGCAGGACTTCCAGAGGAGGGAGGGAGCATCAATCCACCTGCAAAACCCTCTGTGCTTTTCTTACCATTCTTACTTTCCAAGCTGCCACAGAACATCCAGCTGAGCTCTCAACATTAAATGGCTTTCCAGCCCAAAGTTCTAAGATCCTTCCACAATTCTCCTCAAAACATGGTCAGGTACCATCTTGTCTTAGTGACTTAGAGGATACGAGTGCTTGCTTGTCACCAAGAAGGATGACCTGAGTTCCATCTTATTTAGAAAAAATATGGATCATGGAATCTATTTCCAGGCAAAACCTCACTCAGGTAGAGGGGATGGTGAGCAGTATGTTGATAATATACTAAATTCTCAAACAGGATTTCCACAAACATTTCCTTGAGAAGACTAGTACTATGGAACAAATGTTGGCCAGCATGTCAATGGTGGCACGCACAGAAAAGACATAAATGAGTACAAAATAGTTACTCATGGATGTAAACAAAACTGGTAAAGACTAAAATAACACAAAAAGAAACAAATATTGTGTCTTTCATGTAGAAACTATAAAGCTATATAGCTTTAAGACAGAGCTGGACTCAAGTCAAACAAATAACTAGCTAAACAAAGTGACAGTAATTTCAAAGGTAAAACGTGCAGCTAACCAACAATGGGATACAATGGTGGTTTTGGTGATCAGCACATGTCCCAGTTACTGGGGATAGCTTATGCCTATTGCTCTGGTTTACTATTTATAGAACGTTCTTTCACACTTAAAATATCTTTGTCTGGATGATAAATGATGTGGTTATCCTAGATTTATTCCAGGCATGCAAGGGATGGTTCTGTATCAGGAAATATCTTCTCATAAATGCAGAGTTTGGCATCGTACTGTCAGCCCAGAATCACTGTCTATCAGTCAGCAATATGTGGATTTTAAGGTCATATAAGACCCTGGTATTTTTCAGTAATCACTTCTCTTTTCCTCATCCATGCACAGCTGAGACTTATGTTCTCTTTTCCAGGGTCCTCTTAAAGGTTTTCTGGAAGATTTAGGGAAACTGCAGAAGAAATTCTATGCCAAAGACGAACGATTGCTTTGTCCCATCAGGACCTACCTGGTTACAGCTCGGAGTGCTGCGAGTTCAGGTGCCCGTGTGCTGAAGACCCTTCGCCGCTGGGGTCTAGAGATAGATGAAGCTCTTTTCCTAGCTGGAGCCCCTAAAGGTCCCATCTTAGTGAAGATTCGGCCCCACATCTTCTTTGACGACCAAATGTTCCACATCGAATCAGCACAGAAATTTGGTACCATCACGGCTCATGTGCCTTACGGCATTGCTCAAAAACGCAACTAGGGATGGGGAGGAAAAATAAACAGTCTGGTATTAAACATGGCACGTGTTTCAGATGTCTTGAGTAACTAGGTATTTCTGAGAATTTGACCACAAAACTTAGCTCCTTTAGTGTTTTTCTTTGCTTATTGGAAAATATTTTAAACTGTCAACCTACAATTAAGTAAGCTACATTTCTTTAAGCTAAGGATATTGGATCCCATTGCACCTATCTCTGTAAGCTGTAATGGGTGCCTCTTTAGACAAGTTTATAACTTTGATAAGTTGGTTCACAAGAAGCTTAATTAATTTCCAAAAAGCATTCCTCATTTTTTAATGTTAGCTAGCTGAATGAATCTCTATGCAGCATCGCCTAGAAAAGCTATAGTCAGAGTGGAATGAGCATGATCAATAACACTGCTGATAACTGGGGCTGCGTCCTTTGTTATCTCTGTGTGGCAAACATTTTACCAAATCAAAATGAGAAATGTCATTTTGTCTACAGGCTTATACCAATTTTAACACTGTCCACTTCTAAATAAATCCGCTGGTCCTTTCATGTGTATGTAGTTCCTAAGATGAACTCTATGGCAATTCAGCCTCAATAGAAAAACTACAAGTCCCAGCAAGCCTCGCGCACACTAGCCCCGGACAGCAGGCGGCACCCCAGAGTCCTTCGCGTGTAGGTGGCCCCCAGCGATCCGGAACCTGTGTGCTAGGCCCAGTGCGCCCGGCCCGGAAGGTTATGGCAGTGGCTAGTGTCGCCGCTGCGCTCCTGGCCGCACTGGGCGGAGCGCTGTGGCTGGTGGCCCAGCGGTTCTCTGGGCCAAGAAGCCAGCGGCGGCCGGGAGGCGGGGACCCGGGCCTCATGCACGGGAAGACAGTGCTGATCACCGGAGCAAACAGCGGCCTGGGCCGTGCCACGGCCGCGGAGCTGCTACGCCTCGGGGCGCGGGTCATCATGGGATGTCGGGACCGCGCTCGAGCAGAGGAGGCGGCGAGTCAGCTCAGGCAGGAGCTCTGTCAGGCTGGGGGTTCCGGGCCTGACCCCACCGATGGCCAGCTGGTCGTTAAGGAGCTGGACCTTGCCTCGCTGCGCTCAGTGCGAGCCTTCTGCCAAGAACTGCTACAGGTGTGGGTCTCGTGGAGCCCAGCCACCCTCGGGGAGGGGCGTCTGAGGCCTGGTGTGACCTTGACAGTGGCCATGACCAAGTAGGAAAGACTCCTGCCTGCCTAGGACCCTGCTAGGAGGAGGGGCAGTCTGAGAAGGAATTCCTGGGAGGTCCTCAGAAGAAGTGAATAAATAAGCCAGTGTCTGGACATTTCGTTTTGTTAGGCGAAGACAGTCCAGGAATCACCAGCTGATCTTTGAATTGTTTTCCCCCTGTCAGAAGTGAAATGTGTGCCAAATCTTATGGTGTCACAAGGCCTGTGAGCACCGCAGGAGAAAAGCTAGCCAAGAACTTTGATTAGACCCCTCTTTCTGTTTTTCTTTCTCATTTCCGTTTCCTGGTTTTGTTTGTTTTTTTGTTTTGTCCTGCTGAATTAGGAGGAGGTGTCACTTGCTGACTGACACCGGGCATCATCCCTAAACCTGGAATCTTATTCATTGCCTGAAAAGGGACAGGAATAAAAATAATTTAGTGATTAGTTTTATGGAAGGTTTGATACATGCCAAGGGATGTGCTAAGCACATTTTTAAATATCTTTGGCTGTTGTCAGGTCTTGTAAAGCAAACAATAATATCTCTACTTCATAATAGGGAACTGAGGCGTAGGAAGGTTGAGTATCCTGTCTGTCTTCAGACTCCTTGCTTTAATCTCCTGTTCTGTATTCCTGGTGCTTGAAGGCTGAGGTGTGTGATTTCCTTGGGTGTACGGTAAATATTCTATTGAAATAGAAAGACTGTGGCCAAGGTGACTTGCCAGAGTTAGATCTAAAGGCAGGCATAGGAGGGTGCTTGTCTCTCTTGGAATCTCCTGAATCTAAAGCAGACATTCCTAAGTGGCCTTTTTTTTTCCATGATGTATTTAGACCAAAAGAAATATCTATAAGTTCATTTGTTAACATTTAGATATTTAGCTCTTACAATTATTATTAATGGAACTGTATGCATGTTGGACACTGTAGTAACTTTTCCAACCTCCAACTCAGATGGACACAGCCACCTTTATTCTTGTTCAACATAGATTTTTTTTTTTTTAGCTTTTTTTCTTTCGTTGAAGACAGTACCTGTTAATAACTGCTAAAAGCACAGATATAGAAAGAAACCATCTCATCAGAAGAGACACCATATTGAACCACTTGGAGATAGTAGTTATTGAGATAATGAGTAGAGAATCACTCTTTCCCTCAAAGTTTAAGCCATCGTACACCATACTCTTGTTGTGTTCTGGGACATCATGTTGATTATTAAGAGCCAGGTAGATAGAGAAGTTGGTATTTTGTTTTGTTGTTAGCATTTCATTTGCATGTAGCAGATCAAGTAACATTGCTTGTCTCTGGGAGATTTTGAAAGCATAGGAAGCAAGTCCTCCTGTCTCGGTGATGTATAAATAGGATTGGGAATGCTCATTCCTTATACCATTGTTGTTTTAGTGTCTTGAGGTAGAACCAATAAAAAAAAGTGTGAATACAAAAATACAAAGAGATACCTAAATAGTGCTGTCTTAAGTATTTACGTTCTTGCTTGGCTCTGAAGTTCAGTATTTATAATTGGAAGAAAAAAGAAATAGAAGTTTTGACATTCTACTGTTTGGTATTCTTGGAATTTATGCTATTTATCTCCTAGAATTTAAAAAATAGAAAATGATAAAGTCTTAAACCCAGCAGAGAATGATAGCTCAGAAATGATTAATTCTGGAAACTTTCCCAGAGGATTAGTGAAGACGAACACTCCTTTCTTGCCATATCTGTGAACTCATGCCTTCTTTTTGAAGTTGACTGTTGGAAAAACGTGAAGTCTTTTCGACAGGCGAGAATGAGAAACAGTTAACCCGACAGGTAGCCTCTGATAACAGTTGTGAAATTTAACACATTTTTCTTTCACTTACACTTGGCCAAAAAACCATCAAGAGTTGAAATTTGACCAGAAATTAATTTAATGATAGGTCATCACCACAGCTTTACACCTGGAACATGTTGTACATTTGTTTTCCTCTCATCAGAAGAGCCAGAGGAGCCAGGAAAGAGCTGAGGAAAAACAAATTCCATAAGGAACAAAAAGGCTCTCTGTGAGAAGAGTACAGTGGAGGACTTTAATTTTGGAAGATATGGAAGTATATGATCAAAGTGCTAAGCTGAGATAGAAGTCCTGCAGTTTGGGACTCCCTGATCCTTAGGGAAGAAAGGACAGTTCCAGCATCACAGTGAAGGCTCACAGTGTTATTAATGCTCTCTTAGGTCATCTACTATTGTGGCACTTGGGAAACAGTCCCTGTTGTTGTCAGTAATACTTATTTTGTAATTAACCACTCCATGATTTTTATTAACTTTTCTACCTTAGTTTAGTCACAGTTCTGTCTAGTCCAAACTTTGCATCTATGACTTTCTCTTTGTATCAGTTTTAGGGAAGTACACTTAGTTATTCTGTCTCAGTGGTGACCTTTTACACTTAACAGAACTACAGATTAAAGCATCTTCATTTAGAATTACATATTAAAGCATCTTCATTTACTACTGATAGTGATACTAATAAGGTGGGAGTCGCAATAGCAGCGCTCTGCTGGATATGGTTGTCCTGCTTACCCTCTCAAGCTCAGATTTTGTTTGTTTCTTTGTTTTTTACTTTTTTATTAGATATTTTCTTTATGTTTCAAATGTTCTCCCCTTTCCTGGTTTCCCCTCCGAAAACCCCTTACCTCCCCCCTCCCCCTGCTCACCAACTCACCCACTCCTGCTTCCTGGCCTTGGCATTCCCCTATACTGGGGCATAGAGCCTTCACAGGGCCATAGAGCCTTCACAGGGCCAATGGCCTCTCCTCCCATTGATGACTGACTAGGCCATCCTCTGCTACGTATGCAGCTGGAGCCATGAATCCCACCACATGTACTCATTGGTTGATGGTTTAGCCCCTGGGAGCTCTGGGGGTTAGTTCATATTGTTGTTACTCCTATGGGGCTACAGACTCCTTCAACTCCTTGGGTCTCAAGCTCTGTTTTAAACATCCCAATTAGAAGACCAGACTAGGTTACTAATTATGAGAATCGACTTTGGAATCTAAGGATTTCATCTTCAGGCTGAATTTGACATCCCTCTTAGCAGCATGTTGACACTGAGCAAGTCACCTGGGTTTTCCTTGAACTTAGAATACTATTGGAAGTAGATAAGGTTATCTGAGAAAGGAACCAAGTAGGCCCTATTAATCATGTAACATCACTTTAAAAGTATATTTTTTCATATTTTGAAAGTTTTTTAAGTTTATCATAGGGACATATAAGTTTGATATGATTTAACATGATAACACCAAAACTGGTATTTTTCTAGTTCATCTGAAATTGAGGTAAGATATGCAATCCTAAGATTCTCTCATCACCAAATTTGCAGTGTTTGTTTTTAAAGAAAGACCTTGGTAATCAACATATACTCAACATAAGAGTGAAATGTGAACTCTACATACTCATAATTACTAAGTTGCAAAAAGCATGACAGTGCTTCAAATAGTTCCCAGATATACTGACTGGGACTTGAGATTAGTTTTAGTCTCAAATTCTTGTTTAGTAAAACATAGATGAATAAAAGATATGGAAGATGTGTGTTCATAATTCTGCATTCTCTTCCTGGTTTCAAAGGAGGAGCCCAGGCTAGATGTCCTGATCAATAATGCGGGGGTTTTCCAGTGCCCTTATACGAAGACTGAAGATGGGTTTGAGATGCAGTTTGGAGTGAATCATCTCGGCCACTTCCTACTCACCAATCTTCTCCTTGGACTCCTTAAAAGTTCAGCTCCCAGCAGGATTGTAGTCGTTTCTTCCAAACTTTATAAATATGGAGACATCAATTTTGAAGACTTGAACAGTGAACAGAGCTATAATAAAAGCTTCTGTTACAGTCGAAGCAAACTGGCTAACATTCTTTTCACAAGAGAACTAGCCCGTCGCTTAGAAGGAACAAATGTGACTGTAAATGTGCTGCATCCTGGTATTGTTCGAACAAACCTAGGAAGGCATATACACATCCCACTGCTGGCAAGACCACTTTTCTATTTGGTATCCTGGGCTTTTTTCAAAACTCCATTAGAAGGTGCCCAGACTTCCATCTACTTAGCCTCTTCACCTGATGTAGAAGGTGTGTCAGGAAAGTACTTTGGTGACTGTAAGGAGGAAGAACTCTTGCCCAAAGCTATGGATGAGTCAGTGGCAAGAAAACTGTGGGATATCAGTGAAGTGATGGTTGGCATTTTAAAATAGGAGTAAAGATAACAAGACTATAAGATGATCCATTACATCCTTGGTCAGGGATGGCATGTTGTGAGCATGTGCTGCTTCAAAACAGTCTAGCTGCAGGCATAATGAGAGGTGCACATGGATATTTGAAGGACACTGCTACTATTTGGGGCTAATACAAAGTTCAGCAAAGATGCTATAAATGTGTATCATAACTAGAATGTAACAATTTGTTTTATTAAATGGACAACCAGAACTGTTAAAGATACCGGTAATTTAAAAGGTATCTAAAGAGGGTTTTCAACAATTTTGAGTTTTATGGCAAAAATGTTCAGAATTTTTACAACAATGCTTGTTTTGTGGAAATACTATACTATACCTAATGTGTGCACATAAGCCACTTGGAATAAATGTCTGGTGTAGGTTTCTCAGTGTGCATTTCTTTAAAAGCAGCTGAATGTAGTCCTTTAGTTTTTCCTCATTAGCCTTTTTGGTCTTGCTGTACCAGACTCTTCCTGTCACATCTTGCATGCTGCTCTGTTTCTAAACCTGCAGTCTATGACCTGGTGTCCTGACACACTTCCCATCCTGTGATGATTTTCCAGTTTTCATTTTGTTTTGTTTTTTTGTTTTCCTTTCCCAGCTGTAGAATTCTTTATTCAAAGAACTCAAACATACTATTGAGTGTATAAATATAGCAGTGATATAGGGCTGGAATCCCCCAAAGGGACATTGTAGAATGTTGTAGTTGATAAATTATCCTTTCTATGACTTCAGCTCTTTTAATTCACACTGACAACACTTTATGGACTGTCCACATGCTTCCTACTCAGTGCTGTTGAATGGAAAGAATTCTGTCCCCACAGCCCCAATATAGTGGACTAGATATGTAGAAACAGACCATATGAAATTTATATTTTTATTTATACTCTTTAAACCCAAACTTTACTCTTTTTAAAAAAGATTTTGTACTGTACTTATATGAGTACATTGTAGCTGTCTTCAGACACACCAGATCCTATTAAAGATGGTTATGAGCCACCATTTGGTTGCTGAGAATTGAACTCAGGACCTCTGGAAGAGCAGTCAGTGCTCTTAACCGCTGAGCCATCTCTCCAGCCCCAAACTTTACTCTTTATACTCCCTTTAGACAGGAAAATGTCTGGTGACTACCACTGTCCATCTAGAGTGCCCAGATCTAGAGTGCCCAGATGTAGACGAGCAGCCCATGCCCTTGCCTTTAGATCATTATCTCTTTATACATCCCTCAAGTCTGGACTACCCTGTTTTTTTGTTTCATTTTGTTTTGCTTGTTTGTTTTTAAGATTTATTTATTTAAGGAGTACACTGTTGCTGTCTTCAGATACACCAGAAGAGGGCATCCAATTCCATTACAGATGGTTGTGGGCCACCATGTGGTTGCTGGGAATTGAACTCAGGACCTCTATAAGAGCAGTCAGTGCTCTTAACCCAGCCCCTGGACTATCCTTTTCAAGGACACAACTGATCTGTGTCCAACAGGTGTACCTGTAGACAGAATCAATTCTTTCTCCTTTGTTTCCTTTGATTGTGGTAGTTTGGGAAAGTGAACTAATTGTTCATTTCAGGTCCAGTTAGACAATTTAAAAGGAAGAAAAGAAAGAAAGAAAGAAAAAAGAAAGAAAGTAGTTTTCCTCCTTCAGAATCAGTGTAGGTGACAGGTAGTGGAAAAGTGCAACAAAGAATGAAGGGGTATTCGGCAAAAATATATATAACTGAGCCAAATGGGCATATTATTGGCATCTGCGTTGTAACACCAAAAGTATCAGCTTAATAACTTCCATTGTTTTTCTGACTTGACACCACAAAATATTGGAAAAAAAAAACAAGGAAAACATCAAGTGAGAGGCAGCTCCATTTAGTTTAATGGCCATCTGGGCAGACATAACTCTTTGTTATTTTTCAGAACATGTCATACCTGGTTACTAATATTGGTTCTTCTTCAGACTGGCGGGATCTTGGCAGATCATGCAAAAGGTGTTTTTCTTTTAGAGCATTGCCCTATGAACACAACAAATGCTCCTCTAACCACAGGTGTTTCTATGGGTGTAATAGCCAGAGCTACCTCATGTTCTTTGAAATGTATTTTAGAAGACTATCCTACAAAGAGACCTGCTGAATTTGGAAATATGGACAGGAAGTACACAAGAATGCAACTTGGAATAGAAGCTAATAAATCTGTCCTACACCTTGACTTCATTAAAAAGGAGCTCCCCTTTTCATTTAATACCGTCTTTTTCTGGCTGTGTTATGATACCTGATGCTTTTCAGGGGATTTGGACCCTTTGAGCCTTTCAGAGTTCTTGTTTGTGGCACCACAATAAAACAGGATATGTTAATTTACTGTGCTAGGGAAAACTCATCTGCAAACACCAACTATTATGGTAAAATGAGCTGCAATTTGGAAAGCATCTTTCCCACTACTGTGGCTCAGGGATTCAAGGACCCAGAGCACCAGCCTACTAGGCACAGTTGAAAGATTATTCCAGCTCTTTCTCTCATAGTTCACTTCTGATCATTCTACCAAAAATAAATAAGAAAAACAGTTCTGTTATCTTGATCTTTTTACACTTGGCAAATATTAGAAGAGCATCCCTGAGCCGGGAAATGAAGTAAATGAGATAAACCCCATTTTTTCTGTCCTAAATCTTGAATTTGTTTTTGTTGTTGTTTGTTTAAGTGGCCCATTCAAGCAGTTTGGTCCTAGAATCAACATGTGCTGTTTCAACATCACCCACATTACTTAATCCAGAGGGGTTCTTAATGACCATATAACTGGGAAAGGGACTTCATTTCTTAGCATACCATTATATTGAGTTTAAGTAATTATTTCCCATCTTAACTCTCCCAATAATCACGGGTAATTATGTAACCTTTCAAAATGTTTTCCTAGCTCTCATATTAGATGTATAATGTCCATTTTAAATTTTATTGTTGTGTATAAGAGAAAGTGCATATATGTCTAAGCTACAGCATATATGTGAAGATCGTAGAACAAGTTTGTGGAGTCAGCTCTCTTCTTCCACCTTCCCCTTGGTTCTGGAGATCAAACTATCTGTAGCAAGCACTGAAATATTTTGCTGTCTGATAAATGCCTATGTACATTAAAGGACTGGTCAATGAATGAAAGTGACAGGGAAAGCCAAACACGTGGTGAAATGGTATCATAGAAACACATCAACTTTTCTTTAAAAAATGTGCCTAGTAGTGACATTAGTAGTAATAAGAGTCTGTGATAGTGCTGGTTCAGTGAGTACATCTGTGATAGTGATGGTTCAGTGAGTACATCTGATGAAAGGGCTCTAAACCAAGAATCAGTCACGCAGTTTTTTGTAAAAAGCTAGATGTGCATATTAAGATTAAGATGTACATATTTAATGAGTCATTTCCAATTCCTGTTATTTCTTTTATTTTCTCCAATATTATAAACGTGTAAGACCATTCTCAGCTAGTCCAGAATATTCTAATGTACTTCAACAACTAGTGCCACCTTCCAAGGCTGGTACGTTCACAAACAGTTCATCTTTATGCAACAGTTGTAATAGTGCAACAACTCCTACTCTATGAAGCTGCTTCTGTTTTTCTATATAATTTTTAATCTTGTATGATTATTTGCTCGAAGACCCAGGAGGTCTAAAGAGTATATTTTTAAATCTATCTCCTGTTATAAATTCTGTTGTGAGGAATAGCAGTTATCTTCCTCCAGCTCCTTCCCCTCACAAACCTGCTGGGTCTGGCCAGAGATCTAAGAAAAATCTATATTTAAATATTTAATTGATTCCAAATGTCCCAAGGAACACTAAAGAGAACATGTTACTAATCACCCTTCAGGAGCTGGGCCCCCACAGACAGCTTCAGATGTTCACAAGGCTTCTCTGGACAATGGGGAGTTAAATTAGCTATAGATCAACATGGAAGAAGGTAGTTAATTCCTAGAGGAAAGTTGGAAGGCATGCCTAGTTTTCTGCAAACAGCAAGGAAGAGGTTTTTGCCAAGCCAGATGTTTAATCAAAGTAGAGTAGATTCAGTCTTCAACAACCACCATGTACAAGCTTACTGTAAGAGCAGAATTCCCATTCTTTCTGAGAAACTGATTCTGCCAGTTTGTGAAGATGCTAGGTTGATGGCCTTCTCTTTAGCAACCTGGTAATTTCATCCTTTGGTCATTGCAAGAGTATTTTGGAAAGTTCATGCTGGAAAACTTTGAAACTACATTTCTTTTTAAAAAAAGTACCAAACAAGTTGTAATGTTTTAAGAAAGTTTGTAATTTTGTGTTCAACTACAATCACAGGTATCTGGAAATTCTTGTGTCCCACAGACCATAGGTTGGACATAACTGTGGACCATTTGCTTCTTTTTGTCCTATCATCATTAAAACAAGCAAATTATATACCATTCATTTGTTCAAATTAACAAATATCTGAATGCCTTTTATATGTTACACATTTGCCTAGTGTCTGTATCCTGGGGATGCGGAAGTCACCAGAGAAAAGTCAGCCAAAGCTATGTGTGTGTTCTTATGTGTTTGTTAGCTGGGTTTGCTGTTAATTGCAGTATGATTAAATAGTTGTAACAAAAACTGGTGAACTATGAAGTCAAAGAAAAGCGAATTTCTGTGACAATTAAACTGAGTGTTCTCCTACAAGGAAATGAGGGCAGATCATTGGAGTTTACTGATGAATAAAGTTATAAATCTATCTTTTTCTAAAAGTAAATGCTGTGCACACACCAATAATATCAGTACTCAGTCCCTTGCAAGTGATTTTTAACTCTGAGTCCAGTATTTTCTGCTTGTTTTCATTGTTTTTTTTTTATTTGTTTAATTTGTAGGCAGACAAAACAATGGACTTTATTATGGCATCTTTATATGCACTCAGAATGTACAGTGTTCCTGTTGTTATCCTCTCTACTGCACTATTTGGTAATCTTTTAAAATATGACACAAAGGTTGGAAATCATAGACTGTACTCTTTAGAGAATGCCATGTGCTAAGATATAATTCCAAGTGGATTTAAGCTCAAAGAGCAGCAAGGAGGGTGATTAAGCCCTTAGTCTCAAATGGGATGATGGGCTGATGAATGGATGTGCTCTGGTTCAAGTGCAGGTAATAGCTTCATGGTGTAGATGACTCACCATTATGGTTTCCGTCTTTCCTAAACCTGCTCATGTAACCAGCCAGATTCAAGTAAGAAGGCTTCTACTGTGTAAAATACAGTAATCACTGCCATTTCAGAAGAATTTCAGTTCGATGCTATTTGCGATGCATATTTTCTGTGGGTGATTCATAATTTTCCAAAGACTTCTAAATTTGGGGATAACTTTATTTTTTTAATGTACCAACGTGCTGAATTGATTATCTGATATAATTAGTGTGGCTCAAACGTGTTTTTGCAGCTGCTGCTTCAGATTTAATTTCATTATCAGCTTTGCCTCTCTCTCCCTCATTTAAAAAGTGCCTACTAATTATGTTAAATAGCAAAGTTCCTGAATGCTTAAGATTTATTGTTTTAACACGTCATCTTGTATTCAGAAGTTGCTGTCTTATGTATGATGTGTTACAGTCCCATTGCTGATATTTGAGTTTGTTTAAAGACATCAAAAGAGATATTCATTTTTACATTTATAAATTCAAACTTACAGAACAGTATTTGTAGCTTTATTTTTTACTGTTGCCGCCGTTGCGTTGTCATTACATCACACAGATCTAATTAATTATCCAATCATTAGCAGAATGGAATGGGAAGCTCTTCTAACCACCCCCATCCTTTTCTGCTGCCATGAAACTAGTAAGATGGTTTAAGTCAAGTATTTTGTGGTAAACCGATTAAATAGATGCAGAGACTTTTATCTGTAAGACCTGCATACATGTTGGCCTTTTAGCCGTACCTGGAAGTTGTATGTATGGCTTGAAGAAATGCTGAGCCCTATCGTTATTAGCTTGTTTAAAAAAAAAAATTCAAAACTAGTTTCTGCCCCCAAGCCATGAAAGCACAGGAAATGGCTTCATGTAGTAAGTGTCCAGGTCTAAGCAATCTGTTGACAGAGGGGATTCTACCCAAGGGTTTCTTGCTAATGTAATCAAACACTTCAGAGCCTTAGCCCAGCAAGAACAGGTCCACCCACCTCTGAGTTTATCTTTAGCTCATCTGGAAGAGTTTATTTTAAACATTGAACATTGTTTGCTGCTGTTGAAATGAAAGTGAGAGAGTCACGGGCTTTATTCCACTGCCATCTGGCAGATTTACTGATGGATCGGGTTCTTTAATCCATGTAACCCCGTGTGTGGGAGCTATTGTCTTTGTGTTGATCATGCAGCTGGCTTGGCTGAACTTTCAAATGCTCACACAAAGCTATCAAGAGCCATCCTATAGATAAATGAAGTCGTGGTTGTTGTAAAAGTCATGGTGGCCTTTTGGAGGGAGTGTGGATGTATATTATCTTTATTCTTCTTTAATTACACATTTTTGCTCTTGTGCCTCTCTTAGTGAACTGAAAAAGACGACTATATGTGGTTATTTTAGGAAAAAAAAATGATTGAAAACTAAAAAATAAAAAAAAATAAAAAAACCACCTGACTAAGCTTAAAAAGAAAAGGGAGCAGCAGAGCAGAAAAGAAGGGAGTAATGGTCAAGTAGGTGCTCACTGCAGTGAAAATGTATCTGGCTGTGTGTCCACTCTCATTCTTCACATGATGTAGGCTTCTTCAGTGATGCACGTATTACATACCTAATCATTGTATGAGCTGAGGGTGTAGTCATAGTATCCAGAATTTGAGGCAGTACCTTACAGTAAGCACAGTAGATAACCAACTCTGGGGAACACTCACAAATGGAAATGTACATGAGAATCAAGACATTACAAGGAGAGTAATGTTAGAGCTAAGCGGGTAAGGATGCTGACTGCCATCGCCCATGGCCTGGGTTCAATCGCTCATATTCACACTGTGGAGAGAAGCAGTTCCCACAGGTTGCCCTCTAAATTACACAGGATTGCCATGTTTGTGTACCCACATGAGTAAATAAGTTAATTTAAGACACCGTATTCAAATAAAAGGCTTTGTAGAAGGTCGACTACCTTGCATGAACATATATGAAGTTTATAGGAACATGGTCAGACGTATAACATTGAACACTCAGATACAATCAAATGGTATTCAGTTTTACCTAAAAACATGTACATTTTCTTTGGCTCTTTCTTTTTTCGTCTGTTTGTTTGTTTTGTCCTTTTCTGATTTGTTGTTTTCATTCTACCTTATTATTTTTGTATATTATTAGATGTCTGTTTGTACTCTAATGAGAGAAAGAAAGGTGTAGATTTTAGTGGGTGAGCAAGTAGGCAGGATCTCAGAAGAGTTGGAGGAATGGTAAGAATAATCAGAATATATTGTATGGAAAAAATATATTTTCTATTAGAAAAATGAAACTGATTTTTTTTAAAAAAAAAAAAGCTTACAAACAGTTGCATTTAAAAAATAAGGCCAAAGCAGGTAGTCCAGTTAGTAAATTGGCTAGCGTGCATGAAGCACTACATAAACTGGACATGGCAACGTCCCAGGAGTCTCACGATTTAGGAAGTGGAGGATCAGAAATTGTAGTTGCTCTTTAGCTGTATAGCTGTATAGCTGTAGTTAGGCTAACCTGGGATATACAAGACCCTCTCATAAATGTTTTTATAAAGCCAACCCAGAAAAAATTGCATTGCCTATATTGAGGACAGAAACATGTCATCCCAAATAGATGACACTAAAGAGAAATTTTCACAGAAATACTGAGAAAGAAGGCTTCTTCTTGCCCACTATTGCATATTTCCTACTGGCAGAAAAGATCATCGAAACAGTCACTTCCTTTGGCTCAGCTTTGTTTCCTGTGTTTTGTCTTCTGTTTCAATGAAAAGAAGACCTTGGGGCATACCACTGGTGATTCTGAATACTCTCATGAAGAAAGGCATTGAGAGACAGGAATGGTGTTGGTGAGATCCTGATCCCATTTCCTGATCCTGGTGCAGAGATCTGATGACCCAAGTTCTAACTTGTCATCCCAGCAGAAGCCCTCAGTTGCCTTGCCTTCATCATTATGATAGAAGTGGTAGCTTCACCTGAATAATCAGTTCTTAGCATAGTCTCTGTAACTTATCCCATCCTTATAAACTTTTCCATTATTTTTATTAGTACTTAACTTAATGTATTTTTGTTCTTTTTGTCTTAATATTCAAGATAAATTCTGCTTCCAACAAATAATATAGACCACCAGGTTTATTGACCTTGTCAATAACCAAGTGACCCTGAGATGCCACAAATACAGAAATTGAGTGTTTTATAGCTCGAAGGAGAAAGAGACATTGAGCTGTGGAGAGATGTAGCTAGCGTGCCAATTCTTTGGTGAAATTAAAATTATGCAATATATGAACCCCAACGTAGCAGTGTGCATGAGTCCAGGGGCTACTTGAAGAGCCACTGCTAGTGCATACTTTGTGGTCAAGGTCTCACCTAATGCAAATATTACCAGTTATGTCACCAAACATTCAATTAAGAACTCACTTTCTGCCAGGCGGTGGTGGCGCACGCCTATAATCCCAGCACTTGGGAGGCAGAGGCAGGTGGACTTCTGAGTTGAGGCCAGCCTGGTCTACAGAGTGAGTTCCAGATCTGCTCCATTTTTGTCCCTGCATTTCTTTTAGAAATGAACAATTCTGGGTCAGAAATTTTGCAGGTAGGTCAGTGACTCCATCCTCCCACTGGGGGCCCTGTTTATCTACTGGAGATGGTCTCTTCAGGTTCTATCTCCCAACTGTTGGGGATTTTGGCTGAGGTCATCTCCACTGAATCCTGGGAGCCTCTCAGACCCCAGGTCTCTGGGACTTTGTAGAGGTTCTCCTACCCTCTGACCCCCATGCTCCACAGCTGCATATTTTCATTAATTCTGGTTCTCTGGGCTTCTCTTCTGTCTCCCCCAATACCTGCCCTCCTTTTCCCTCCCTGTCCCCTCTCCCATTTAGGTCTCTCCTTCTCTCTGCCTCCAGTGATTATTTAGTCTCCCCCTTCTAAGTGGGATTGAAAGAGAACTCACTTTCTCTGCTCTGATTCATAGGTTAAATGATACTTGTCATCATTTGATTTTTTTTAAACAAATTTCCTCATTGGAATTGAAAATAGATTTTCTTCTCTCTCCTTTTCATTTATGTTTGTTTGTTTGTCACCATCAGCAAATATCAACACATTTAAACACTCAAGGCTGTTGACTTTACTGTGATTTTCTCTTTCAAATCCTTCTCAGCTTACATTTACCACTCTATACATATCTCAGAGATATAAAGGCATCCATATTTTAAAAAATAGGTAGAAATAGGGATGATATTTATAATGGGATAGGCTGACACTTGAAAGAATATTCATATATACACCTATCTGTAGAGCTATATCCATACCTAAGGTAAGATGCCTGCTGGAGCTAACTATTTTATCACAGCTTCTTTCCATCTAAGAAACATGTGGCATACCACAGGCTTCTGTCACAGTAATGAGGTTGAGATTGTAGAATGACTTGTGATGGATATCCCCGCATAAGTGTTTGAAAAGTTGAGAGTAGATGAGAAAGATGTTCACAATGGAATCATCTGGAATATTTTGTTCTACTTCTCTGCTTCAAATAAAAGCAGAGAAGTCAAGGTAAGAAGTGAGTCAAAGGCCAGAAAGAGTGGAACACAGTGACTGCAGGTAAGTCAGGCACTTGACTGAGTCATTTCTGTCTTCTTATTCTGTCATGAGTGACCATAAGTCAATTACAAAACACTGGATTGTGTTTTTAATACTGAGTTATTAATTAATTAATCAGTAATCTGAAAGGTAAAATGCATACCACCTCACTGATGCCCAAGAACAAGGTTCTCTGGTGGCAAAGCAGTGTGTTTTACACTCTCAGCAATATGTTAGTGTTCAGTGTTTAGTGTCGAAAAAGAGTATAGAGAAACAGGCACAGATGGGTTCTCTGCAACAGCCCTATTCAACAGTAGAAGGGAACAATTTTCAATCATTTTTTTGGTAACTATTTCAATGATAATTCAGAGTATGAGGAAAGCATGAATGTCTATGGAGAAGTCTTACAAGAGAAGTCACACAAGCTGCAAAAGTATTTTGAATCCTTTCACCAATTCTTCTGCATGCTTCTGTGTGTCAGTCAAATTAGTGGCTCCCTCCATCTTGAAATTTCTGGGGATCTAAAGTGTTGCAGTGAACAGTCTGCTTTTGCTTGATTAAACAGGACGTTCAAAGGTTGACATAATTATTTCTACAATAACCAGTGTGAATTTTCTTTCATCCCTTAATGAATTTCCATAGGAAATAGTAGATGAAAAATTTGAGGGTTTTTTTTTATTCTTCTTATAATAATAACACATTCTTTGTGAACCTCTAGACCAAAGATTATCACTTAATAACACAAAAACAGTTTGTGATCAAACTCACTGGTGAAATCTCTCTCTAGTATAACATTTCTATGAGAGATCTTCCTTGCATCACCTCTAATACCAAAAGCGATGTGGTGTGCAAGGAACTTTCATTTCTCTATTGTGAATATGAAATTGGAATTCAGGAAACTAGTGATTTGCCTAACAAAAACTCGATGAGCCAAAGGTTTAACTCAACTCTTTCAGGATTTAGTCTGCATTGCTTTAACAAGCTAGCAGATGCTTCTTTATGTCACCAAATAAGTTACATAAAGCGAATTAAAGTTTCCTGTAAATTGAAAACAATAATACAGATTTAATTCTCATGCTTAAACTATTATTTTTCTATCTTTCTCCTAAATATATGCACTTGCTACAAAAGGTATTATTTTAGAAAAGATTATTTCTGACCGGCAAGTCAAGAACGTGTTAACTTTTCCACTAAGTATACTGTATTTAGTTTCTCTGTCAACATAAGCTAATTGAAAAGGTTTCTGTATAATATCCCAAGTGTAAATTATTTATCAGAGTGGTTAAATAACCCAGTGCCCAGCATAGTGTTCATTTTCTGCCAGAGGGAAATATATCATCTTTCATGGCTTCAGAGAAATTGAACAAACAATGAAGATGTCTGAACTAAATCATAATGCAGTGATCAAAAGAATCATGTTATAGTACTTTATAGTAAATACATCTATTTCTCTTGCAATTACGCCCTTTTAACTCTCCAACATCTGCTGAGAAGTTGGACAGTAGGCATACTCTATTAGTGAAACCTCAACTAATTAAAGCCTACACTTATTTAGAATACCTTTCCTATTCTGTAACTGATAACATACCTGGCATAGCAATATTATGTCACATTAGTTTTCTGAATAAAGTGAAAGGTGACAAAGAAAAGATTTTTGTTTGTTTGTTTCTTAAAAAAAATTAGTTGAAGGGTCATTGGCATTTGGATAATATGCTAAATTATGCAGACTAATTCTTGCTTAAGGACAACTTTGGATGAAATCTCATGTGCATTTTTAAACTTCAAAGAGCTATAAGATAATGACATGTTTTTAAGAGCAAAATCAGGTCAATTTGAATAAATGAATTCATATGGACTGAAAAAAAATCACTCTTATCAAGAAGGCCACTGTCAGTCTGGAAAACAATTTACACAAACTTTTGGCACTTGAAGAACAATAGATGTGAAAATTTACACAAAATCAGACAACTACAAAGTTCACCTTAACTTGGATTTTGAATGACTATCTATACCCAACAGGAATTCAGGCACAGAAATAGTCCTATGACCTCTCTGCTCATAGTTAAGACAAAAGAACCATCAGATGCAAATGGTAAAGTAATGACAGTTACTGTAACAAAATTAAAGTGTCACACCAGACAGAGACCTATGGAAGAGATAGACTCACAGTAGAAGGGAGAAACGGCAGCCAACAGGATGATTGGGAGATATTAACAAAATGCTATGAGAAACACAGAGGACAGAAACAGAGGAACATAGACAGAGAAATATAGCAGGATGAGGAAGTAAAGAAGGCACTAATATACAGAAATAAAGTGATAAGGAATGAGAACAGAGGCAACATTTGTAATGACATAAGAACAAATGTTCCAGGAGCAATGAAAACAGTAATTCTGTTTCAAGAAGATTAATTTGAAATAGGAACAGTAAAAAGTTCCATCTTAAAACTCTTAAAACACTAAACACACACACACACACACAAAGGCAGGGGATAGGGAGGGAGAGAGAGAGAGACACGGAATCCACATATGCTACAGCAATTTTAATCATGACAGCCCAAACATGAAACAGTTGAGGCAAACACATGAATGAATAGCAAGCTGTGTGTGGTACATCTGAAGAATGAACCAGATTTCACTGCTAACATGATGTGTGCTGCCCAGCCTATGCTGGGGCCATAATATAGACTCAGCAAAAGAAATGCCACCTTGTATGAACCTGAGGATACTGCTTTCTGTAAAATACAAAACCATAGAGGCAACAAAATGATCAGTGGTCACCAGAGATCGAGAAGTCCTAATACACAGAACACAAGCAAGTTTTCAGTCATCTTAGTTGTACATACTAATCATCTGTCAAAAGCCATAGAAGCTCACCAGGAGTGAATTGGATTAATAGCAACAAAGAAAATTTCATATCTAAATACACAATGAAGAAACATACAGAAACAAGAGACAGAGAAAGTCTAAGAATCTACTGAAAGGACTAGACAGATCGTCTTTAAAGAATGGGCAACTACCTTTTAATCAGCAGTCATTTGAACCAGAGACCACAGCACAAGCAACAAAAATAACTGCCAGCCTACTGCTTATTCCGATCAAGCTATTATGCCCACAGTAGGTATGAAATTAAATGTACCAAAACAGGATTGGCCACAACTGAACCCCAAAGGCCATTTCAGATGGAAGACCTAAGGTATCCAAATTAGAGGACTATGCAAAGAATGTTGAAGCTGCAACTCAGAGGTATATTAGAATATAACAATGTAAAATATTGTGTCAGTGCACATGTGTGTGTGTGTGTGTGTGTGTGTGTGTGTGTGTGTAAATGGCAAACTTAAAATGCCTAACAATATTTAAACATAAACAATTTTCTGGATAATATTGAGGTCAAGGGTTCTAACATTTTTCCCATTATCCTGAAATTAGATAAATGTAATGATTGATATTAAAATTTACTAAGAACACATGATGGAATACAGGTGTTATCTGCATCAGTAACAAGAAGGAACTCTCTTGAGCCACATAGCAGAAAATCAAATGATGACATGACCTGAGGAAAAATGAGAAATTAAGAGGAAAAGTAGAATATGCAGGATATGGAAGAGCTTGGTGGATTTAAATGAAAGTGTAATAAATGTGAGTGATAGGATGCTTCTCTGTAAAAATATCAAGGAAGCCCAGTAGTGTGTAGGCTGACATGGAGTGAGAGGAGCAGAGAGTTGTGCTGCTTGATCCAACTGCAGCCAAAAGAGACTCTCCAAGCAGCTAGGAGGAGGATCTCAAAGCCCACCCTCCACAGTGACTCACTTCTTCCAACAAGGCCACACCTACTCAAACAAGGCCACACCTCCTACTAGTGCCATCCCATAGCCCAAACATGTTTCAAGAAATTAGTAGTTAAATGAAAACCAGCACAGCTTCGTTAAAGCATACTCAAACCAAGTCTAAAAGCATTACTGTCAGAATTTGCCCATTTCTTAACTGTTTCACGAACATAATTATATAGAAACTTAAATAATATAGCCTCAAAACATTAAAAATTCAAGAAAGCCCAATAACTGTATTTACCAAGGGGACTGCTGTATTTACCATCAGAATGAAAATTTAATGCAGCAGTTCTCGAGAATTATGACAAAATATAAGTTGTAATCGAGAAGATTTAAGGAACAATTTAGCAAAGTTTATTGGATGGACAGAGATAGTTTAATGGATGGACCTTGTCTATCTTGATTGAAGGATATATTATCTGTCAAGCTTCTGAAAAGATTTCAGAAAGTGACTTTGTATTGTGTATAGAGCAAGTTTTAATTATGTCATAGGTTTGGGAGTATATAGAGAGTCTCCTAAGCCACAGTTCAGCCAAGAAAAGCATCAGGAGCTAAATAATAACTAATCATTGCGTGACAAATCTTTTCCTGGGGAGACACAGCACACACATCTATTCATTCCAGAGAGGAAACTCACAACAGACCAAAGTACAAGTACCACCAAGCTCCAACTTGGTGAACCATGAGTTTTATTGGGGTTATTTTGAGAAATATGGGTAAGAGGTTACCTAACAGGAACATTAATGACTCAAAGACAGCTGCATTTACAAATCCCAGCCCAGCATGGATGACAGCATGCAAAATCTGGGAAACTCCAACAGGTTGGAGAATGTCTTCCAAGGGACTCTTTGTTCTAAACCTCTTCCAGGCAGCAGGCTGATTTCTGCTTCATTGGGAACGCTGGTCTTGTCTCAGCGTCTTCTTTGCAGCTATCATGTCTGAGAGTGGGTCTCAATAGCTTTTATTGCTTACTGGGGTAGGAAGGAGCCAAGTGAATCTAGTCAGTTTCAGGAACTTCCTAAAGCTATTTTGAATTGTTTACTTGGTGTTAAAGAGACTCTCTGAGAAATGGAATGTTTCAATCTCAGAGGAAACTGATACACAATATTAGTAAACTTGTACATTTGAAAATTAAGAAGCATATTTCTAAATGAGTGACTCAAAGAGAAATAAAAATGGAAGCTTAAAGATATTTTGAAACAATGAAAATACGATGATAGCTTCAATAAATAAATTAGAAACAGATTAAAGAGAAGTCCGTCCTGCGTCAGAAGTTAAATAGAATAAAGAAAAAAAAACCTTCATGTACAGTAAATTAAAATAGCAATTAAAAGCAAGTAGAATGGTTCATCTACCATTCACAATGCTTCCACAACCAAATATATGAAGTTTGTTTTCTCACACCAGGCAGTTACCCAATGCTTTATAGTGTTCCGTGGTTCAATACTGAATCAAATTTTCAGTCAAACCTTCTCAATTAAGGCTATCCAAAATTGTAGGTCTGAGTCACAAAACATGGGTCACCATATTAATCATACTATTTCAAAAATTGATCACAGATATTCATACATTCCCTCCTCCACTTACTGTAACATCTCATAGCACTCAGAAATTTTTACCTATTGCTACCATTTTATTACAAAGGACACAGTAAAAGACAGAAATAAGAAACCAGGTGGTAACATGTGACAAAAATTTCCCTGTCCAGTTAGTGCAACAGGAAGCCTGTGATTGGACAAGGAAAAGGGAGGCGAGCTAAGAGTTGTAGAAATAGGGATGGAGGAGGGAGAAGGAAGCAAGATGGAGGACAGGCAGAAAGAAGATCCTGATCCTGCGTGGTTTTAAATAGCCACAAGTAGTTATGATTATCACATAGGGACTGAATAACTGGAATAACTTGTCTAATTTAGGTGGGCAACTTGTAACCTTATCATTTGGCTCTGAAATAATTGTATGGGCATCTTGTGAATTGATAATTATTAATATATAAATCTGACTTGTTAATTATAAGCTTCAACAGTTTGGATTTTACCGGGTTACTAGGTATTGTGATATCTAACCACAAGGCTGGTGGTCTTTGCATGGGGCTGGAGTGGCAGTGACCCCACCAAGCAAAATTAAGGAGTCAGGTAGAGACATCTTGCAAGCCCAGGGCCAGACAGTATGCCAAGATTAGAACATCTCATTGGAGGGTTACTAGAATGTGGGACCACTGACCACAGTAGATATATGACTCAGAAGAAACTAGCAGCTCCAGAGACAAGTGAACTGGAGCTGGGAATACCTTTACTGGTCACTGCAGGGGTGGGCTGGACGGGGGTGGGCTAGCTAGAGAAGGAGATGGCAGGACCGCCCTGGGAAATTGACTTGGTGGCAGTAGCACAGGAAGAATGGTGGACACTTTTTAATATTTCCGGCAGCAGTAACATACCAGGGCCCTATGTGTATACATGGTTGTTTTTGTCTAGCTGAGGGTATTGTCATCCAAACGCATAGATGCATGACCAACCCAGAAACTCTGCACCCAATTATTTGAAGGATTTATGAAAACTACATTATATAGTAGGCATAACTATATAGTTGTTGGCTATAGGCCATTGACCTTAATCTCCATTTCTCCTTCCTTCCCCATAGGTTGAAAGGTGGCACTCCTATATTCCATCCTTCAGACCACAGCCTGGTTCCTCTGGCAGCCAGACTTTACCCTCATTAGCATAACCTTGTATACATGAAAGAGACTTTTAAAAATATTGTAAGCCATTCTTTTCATTCTTATCAAAAACTTGTGAAGGTTGTAAAGCTCAGAGTGATAAAGACTAGATATCTACTTTGTATTAACAGTAAAATCACACACAAAAAAGAAAAGGTCAGATTATTCATGAAAGAGAAACAAAAAAGCCAATGGAGATTCAAATATTCGATGCTGCTCTTCGAAAAGACCGATGAAATCAGAAAAAGCACAATAGCATCACTCACTGCCATCATGCCCTTATAGATACTACCCTTAGAATTGGCCCTGCTAGAGCTAATTTTTGATTCCTTTCCAACCTCCCTCATGCTACCTGGTCCCATCTTTGCTTTACTTATCATGCTACTTCAAGTGATTAGATTTTTCGCTACTTGCCCCTGATAAGACAAACCACTCCATGACTGAGTTGCTTAATACCACAACAGTGTGTACTTATGGGCAATCATGAGCCTGTTATTTGGATCTACTGTATCTTCTCATCTCTTTTCTTCCTACCATCTGCTGAGGGCTAATCTGTGTACTTGGGCACTCATTCTCATTCGAGAACCAGTACCTTTGTTTTAGTGCTCTGTTTTCAATTTCTAACACATTTATTTTTGACTCTGGGCTTTGAAATGGAGTCTGGTGGGATGATGGAGCATTCTGTAGAGCTACCAGAGACTCTAGCTGTATCATACCTTATTGCTCTTTTGGGATGGGTTCCTAGATGCCTACTGCCTGTCCTAACCTTACTGTTCCATTATTCTTGAAGGTCCTTCTGAGTCTGTAGCCACTTGCCACTTACGTCTCTTTGAATAACACAACATTAAAAGCCAAAAGTCCAACAAACCAATTGTGATGATACCAGAGGAAAGGGAAAAGGCAGCTGAGGCAGGAGAATTATTGTGAGTTTTAGGTAAGTTTAAGATCTGTATTAAGTTCATGGTTATCAACCTAGGTTACATAGTGAATTCCAGACTAGCTTTGGATACCTAAGTAAACCTTGTGGAAAAAAAAAAACGGGAGTAAGAGAGGGAGGGAGGAAGGGAGGGAGAGAGGGAGGGAGGGAGGGAAGTTATTCTTCCAGCATAGGAACACTAGTGGCAGTATTTTCATTTTGTACTGGATTTCACAAATTACTTAACCAGTCCCAAACTGGCAACACAAGTAGGTTGAGGGACCAGCTTGCAGAATGATTTGTGTACCTGGCTAGATATCAATGCTGGCTACAGTAGTTTACTCACCCAGAGCTGTTGCCTGGAAGACCTAGTTCCTCTAGATGTCAGCTTTGGCATGAACATGAGCTTCTTGGAGCCTGGCGTTTGGGTTTCCAGAGCAAGTGTTTTTAGGGACAGCTGGCCATTTCCTTAGTTCTGGGCCTAGAAACCTGCAGCATCCCTTTCAACAGGTACTACTGCTGAAATCAGTCACCAAGTCCTATCAAATACAACTGCAGGGACCAGAGACCCTGCTGCTGTCACTGAGGAGTCTCAAGCGCCTTGTGATCATTCTCAATCTTCCAAAGGGACATAGGTGGTAAAACAGCATGGGGAGGCAGGAGGGAGGATAATTATCACTGTAAAGGAATCAGTGGGGATCAGGAAAGAGTCTGTGGGAATCCGGGAATGTGACCTCTTGAGGACAAGAATTCTTTCTTTCATTTCTTATTTTTTATGATTTTTTGAAAATATAAAAACAACACAGGTTCCACATTTTAAAATATATAGGATAACAAAGAGGAGATCAGAAACTAAAAGAGCTAGCACCCTGTAATCTTATTTACAAGATATATTTTGGACCTTACATATAAGTACTTAAATCATTTTCGTAAGCACTACGATTTTTATTTGTGTTTATAACATTTTCAAATTGAAAAGTGAAAAGAAAGGCTATTGAACTCAGGATCATATTTCCATATGCTTCTTGTCAATCTATAATACCGCTAACTATTCCCACATGTGTCTTAGAACTGTCTTTCTCTGCTGGCTAAAGGGATAACTAGAGATAGGGTAAAACTTTATCACACAGACTTACTTGAGACTCTGGTGGCATGGATGGAGATGAAAGGAGTGACCACAGTCTGTGTGAAGCTGTACTTCTCCACCTTTCTTTCTTTCCTTCCTTCTTTCTTCCTTCCTTCTGTCTTTTCTTTCTTTCCTTCTCTTCCTTCCTTCCTTTCTCTTTTTCCCTTCCTTTCTTTTTTTTCTTTCTTTCTTTCTCCTTTTCTTTCTTTCTTTTTCTTTTTGAGTTAATTTTTTTATTTGGATATTTTATTTATTTACATTTGAAATGTTATCATTTTTTCTGGTTTCCTCTCTGGAGACCCCCTATCCCATCCTCCCTCCCTTGTTTCTATGAGGGTGTTCCCCCACTCACCCACCCACTCCTGCACCCTACACTGGCATTCCCCTACACTGGGGCATTGAGCCTTCCCAGCACCAAGGACTTCTCCTCCCACTGATGACCAACAAGGCCATCCTCTGCCACATATGCAGCTGTAGCCATGGATCTCTCTTTGTGTACTCTTTTGTTAGTGGTTTAGTCCCTGGGAGCTCTGGGGGGGTCTAGTTGTTGACATTGTTGTTTTTTCTATGGGTTTGCAAACCCCTTCAGCTCCTTCAGTCCTTTCTCTAACTCCTAGATTGGGAATCCCATGCTCAACCTAATAGTTGGCTGTAAGCATCTACCTCTGTATTTGTCAGGCTCTGGTAAACCTCTCAAGATACAGCTATATCAGGCTCCTGTCAGCAAGCAGTTCTTGCATCACCAATAGTGTCTGGGTTTGGTGTCTGTATATTGGATGGATCCCCACGTGGGGCAGTGTCTGTACAGCCTTCCCTTCAGTCCTTGTCCACACTTTGTCTCCGTATTTGCTCTCATGAGTATTTTGTTCCCCCTTCTAAGAAGGACTGAAGCATCCATACTTTGGTCTTCCTTCTTCCTGAGCTTTGGTTATTCTAAATTTTTCATCTAATATCCACTTATCAGTGAGTGTGTACCATGTGTGTTCTTTTATGACTGGGTTACCTCACTCAGGATGATATTTTCTACTTCCATCCATTTCCCTATGAATTTCAGCCATTCAGTGTTCCTCAGTTGAGAATTCTTTGTTTAGCTATGTAGCCCATTTTTAATCGGGTTATTTCATTCTCTGGAGTCTAACTTCTTGAGTTGCTTGTATATATTGAATATTATTAGCCCTCTATTGGATGTAGGATTAGTGAAGATCTTTTTCCAATCTGTTGGTTGCTATTTTGTCCTATTGACAGTGTCCTTTGTGTTACAGAAGCTTTCAAGTTTATAAGTTCTCATTTGTCAATTGTTGATCTTAGAGGATGAGCCATTGGTGTTCTGTTCAGGAAATTTTTCCCTGCACACAGGTGTTTGAGACTCTTTGCCAATTTCTCTTCTATTAGTTTCAGTATATCTCGTTTTATGTGGAGGCCCTTGATCCATTTGTACTTGAGCTTTGTGCAATGAGATAAGAATTAATCAATTAGGGTCCTTCTACATGCTGACCTGCAGTTGAAACAGCACCATTTGTTGAAAGTGCTGTCTTTTTTTTTCATTGGATGGTTTTAGCTACCTTGTCAAAGAATAAGTGACCATAGGTATGTGGGTTCACTTCTAGGTCTTCAGTTTTGTTCCACTGATCTACCTGCCTGTCTCTGTACCAAAATCATGCAGTATTTTTTATCACTATTGTTCTTTAATACAGCTTGAAGTCACGAATGGTGACTCCCCAGAAGTTCTTCTATTGTTGAGAATAGTTTTCACTATCCTGTTGTTTTTGTTTTTTGTTTTTTTGTTTGTT
>NW_022196912.1:32421410-32424225 GCF_008632895.1 Mastomys coucha
CTTGCAATTGCTCTTTCTAAGTCTACAAAGAGTTGAGTTGGAATTTTTGATGGGGATTGCATTGAATCTGTAGATTGCTTTTGGGAAAGTGGCCTTTTTACTATATTAATCCTGTCAATCCATAAGCACGGGAGATCTTTCCATCTTCTTAGACCTTCTTAGATTTCTTTCTTCAGAGATTTGAAGTTCTTGTCATACAGATTTTCACTTGTTATATTATATGTGACTATGGTGAAGGGTATGATTTCTCAAATCTCTTTCTCAGCTTGTTTATTCTTTGAGTAGAGGAAGGCTACTGATTTTTTGAGTTAGCTTTATAACAAGTCACTTTGCTGAAGGTTTAGGAGTTCTCTGGTAGAATTTTGGGGGTCAGTTAAGTATATTATCACATACTTTTCAATTTATTTCCCTTTGACCTCCTTTTGTTGTCTAATTTCTCTGGCTAGGACTTCAAGTACAATATTGAATAGGTAGGGAGACATTGGGTAGCCTTGTCTAGTCCCTGATTTTAGTGGGATTGCTTCATGTTTCTCTCCCTTTAGTTTGATGTTGGCTACTGGTTTTCTGTATACTGCTTTTACTATGTTTAGATATGGGCCTTGAATTCCTGCTCTTTCTAAGACTTTTATCATGAAGGAGTGTTGAATTTTTGTCAAATGCTTTCTCAGCATCTAATGAAATGCTCATGTGGTTTTTTTTTTCCTTTGAGTTTGTTGATATAGTAGATTACATTGATGGATTTCTATATATTGAACCCTCCCTGAATCCCTGAGATGGAGCCTACTTGATCATGATGAATGATTGTTTTGATGTGTTCTTTGATTTGGTTTGCAAGAATTTTATTGAATATTTCTGCATTGATATTCAGAAGGAAAATTGGTCTTATGTTCTCTTTTTTGGGGGTCTTTGTGTGATTTAGGTATAAGCATAATTCTGGATTCATAGAATGAATTAGATAGTGTTCTTTCTCTTTCTATTTTGTGGAATAGTTTGAAGAATATTCATATTAGGTTGTCTTTGAATGTCTGATAGAAATTCTGCACTAAACCCATCCTGTCCTGGGCTGGTTTTAGTTGAGAGAATTTAATGATTGCTTCTATTTCTTTAGGGGTTATGGGACTGTTTTCATGGTTTATTTGATCCTGATTTAACTTTGGTACCTGGTATCTGTCTAGAAAATTATCCATTTCATCCAGTTTTTCCAATTTTGTTGAGTATAGGCTTTTATAGTAGGATCTGATGATTTTTTGGATTTCCTTCATTTCTGTTGTTATGTCTCCCTTTTCATTTCAGATTTTGTTAATTTGGATATTCTCTCTGTGCCCTCTAGTTAGTCTAGCTAAGGGTTTGTCTATGTTGTTGATTTTTTTTCAATGAACCAGTTCCTGTTTTTGTTGTTGTTGTTGTTTTATTCTTTTTATAGTGCTTTTTGTTTCTACTTGGTTGATTTCAGCCCTGAGTTTGATTATTTCCTGTCTTCTACTCCTCTTGAGTGTATTGCTTCTTTTTGTTCTAGAGCTTTCAGATGTGCTGTCAAACTGCTAGTGTATGCTCTCTCCAGTTTCTTTTTGAAGGCACTCAGAGCTATGAGTTTTGTTTTTAGAACTGCTTTCATTGTGTCCTATAAGTTTGGGTATGCTGTTCCTTCATTTTCATTTAATTCTAAAATGTCTTTAATTTCTTTCTTTATTTCTTCCTTGACCAAATTAGTATTGAGCAGAGCATTATTCAGCTTCCACGTGTATGTGTGCTTTCTGTTATTTCTGTTATTTTTGTTATTACTGAAGACCAGCCTTAGTAGGTGGTGATCTGCCAGGATGCATGGGAATATTTCAGTCTTCTTATATCTGTTGAGGCCTGTTTGATGAGTGAGTATATGGACAATTTTGGAGAAGGTACCATAAGGTTCTAAGAAGAGGGTATATTCTTTTGTTTTAGGATGAAATGTCTTACAGATATCTGCTAAATCCATTTGGTTCATAACTTCTGTTTATTTCACTGTGTCTCTGCTTAGCTTCTGTTTCCATAATCTACCCATTGCTGAGAGTGGGTTGTTGAAGTACCCCACTGTTATTGTGTGACATGCAATTTGTGCTTTGAGCTTTACTAAAGTTTCTTTTATTAATGTGGATGCCCTTGCATTTGGGACAGAATTGAGAGTTCATTTTGGTAGATTTTTCCTTGGATGAGTATGAAGTGTCCTTCCTTACCTTTTTTGATAACTTTAGGTTGAAAGTAAATTTTATTTGATATTAGAATGGCTACTCCAGCTTGTTTCTTGAGACTACTTGCTTTGGAAACATTTTTTCCAGCCTGTGGTAGTGTATGTCTTTGTTACTGAGGTGTGTTTTCCATATGCAGCAAAATGCTGGGTGTCTCCACCTTTCTAATTCTGCAACCCTCAGGGTTCCTCAGAGTGGTGACTCTCAACCATAAAATTATTTTTGTTGCCACTTCATTTTTAACTGTAATTTTGCTACTATTATGAATTACAATGTAAAGATCTGAGTTTTCTGATGTTTTTAGGCAACCCTGGGAAAGGTAGTTCTAACCCCAAAGGAATCATAATCCACAGGTTGAGAATCTTGCTGGTTTTAACCTCCCCCATTAGCCAAGCCATCAGACAAACTGCCAGCCAGGAAGCTGCTATCCCACCTGGGGAGCTAAGCAAAGACTCTCTGAAGACTGTCAAGTCTCAAAGCAGCAGCTAAGAAGCCCACCCACTGAGAGGAGACATTGCTGGGACATTGGTACCTGAGTGATACTGCATTGTTTACGGTATGCAAATGTCATGGAACTTGCTTTTTTTTTTTTT
>NW_022196912.1:32424244-32436700 GCF_008632895.1 Mastomys coucha
GGCTCCCCGAGTAAAGTTTGAACCTCGATGAGAATATTTGTCTTGGTTTCATTATTTCTCCCACAGTTCGAACCCTTTCTTTCCAGGTCCCTGTCCTCCACCTGGGAAGAATCCAGTTCCTGAGACTGTGGGCAGTTTCAGCTGGTCTAATGTCAATGGATAATCTGCAAATGAAACTGCAACAGTTTTTCAGCTGCCCAAGTGAAATAAATGGTTTTGACCCAAAGCAAAAATCAGCATAGGCTTCTAGGCCTATTCTGTCTGCCATGCCTGCAGGCAGGACTGCTTCAACCATGCGTATATGATCCAAGGATCAAGAACAAATTAGTTGATGCTGAATCACATGCCAGTTGGTCCTGACACTTCCACAGTGGGATCTCAAAATGGATCCTCAATGGAGAGGAGCTTCCAATGTCCTACCCACAGCTAGAAGCTACAGGTAGTTAATGGCTGCTGGAGGAAGTAGAGTCCCTTTTCATTGGGTGTGTGGCCATGGTAGGGTGTTCAGTTCCCTAAAGGAATTCCCTAAAGTCCCCACAACTTTGTATGATTTGATTCAGTAGATTTTATTATTATTATTATTATTATTATTATTATTATTATTAAGGACATGAAATAGGGAGGGAGATTTGATGAAAGGTCTGGGAGAGTGGGGAGCCCGAAGGGATTGATAAAGATTTGGTGGATATATGGATGAGAATTTCAAAGAATAAACAAAGATCACTTTCAAAAGAAGGAGTGATAACAAGCAGTTCAGAAGTCGTTACACATATATATTTTAGTATGAACTCTTTTTCCTATTTTTCCCCAGTAGTGTGGCCTTCTCACTCCAAATCCTTGACCTCAGAGTCTGCTTATCATTGTTCACAGGTTACATACATTGTTAACTTGGAATCTTTCCTTCTATACAAAACTAAATCATCAGACATTGCTGTGGAGGCAGAGGTCTCAAGAAAATCTCGAGGCAGGTTTTGACCCAAATTTCCCTATCTCATGTTCAGACACCTTACCCAAGCAAGCCCCTGAGCCTGGCTTAGAGACTTCTCATGCCTGAGCATGCAAACTTGCTTGAGACATTTCCCCCTTAAGTTCCAGGTCTATTTGCTCCACACACTCTATGTCACCCTTGGGCTTTAGTTGCCATATATTAATGTTTATTTATATGTTGTTGAAGAATCCCTAGTTTCCGTGCATCCCCTCAAGTTAGAGATTAGTAACACCTAGACTTTGGCTCTCTCATTTCTCCATCTCTCTCTCTCTCCCTCTCCCTCACCTGCTCTTTCTCCCTTTTCCTCTCTTCCCCCTTTCCACATATCCACAGCACTCAACAACAGCAGTTTTAATTTAGGTACTTTATAATAACTTCCCACAGACTTCGTGAACACCTGAGTTATTGCATTTGTCAGTACATTTGTTTCCTACTTTCTCATCCCTATTTGCCAGAAGTGAAACTGTTACAAAATATGTTGTTGCAGCAGACCACAAGCTATCTGTGTGTCACCTACTTCTAGTAATGGAGTACTTATTGGCCTTTAGAAAGGGGTTTAATTTGGAGCTGGGTGACTCCTTCTAACAAGGGCTGTTCCATGTTGAAAATCTCATCTGGGAATATGAACAAAGTACACTATTTTACAGAGCATGTGTTGGCCACAGGATAAATGCTGACATCAATGAAGGGGACCAGAGGTAGCTTATCATAGAATCTGCCACCCTGTATTTCTTATTTTGCTTTATTCTGTAGTGAGTTTCCAGTGATGAGAGGTAATTCAAAGCGTGAGACATAAAGCTGATGAAAGTTGTCCTTGTAAAACTTCACAGAAATATCAACAAAGACCTCTAAAAAATAGTTGAATATTATTGTGTTATATTTATTTATATTATTATAGTATATTAGCTATATAGTATTTATTTACAATATGTATTTTGGTATATCATTTATACTTACATTCTCTTTTTTGTGTATTTATCTCTGGGGAAGCTTGCTTGTGGAGGTAAGAGGACAACATACAGGAGGCAGTACTCTCCTTCCAAAATGTGGGTTTCTGAGACTTGAACTTAGATTGTTAGGCTTGGCAGCAATCATCCTCCCAATGAACTGTCTCAACTTTTCTATGCTTAGTTTCAAGATGATTGAAGTGTCTCTTAAGAGGAATGGTTACTAAAAGGGGGATGTGAAAGTTCTGTGTAACCACAATATTGTATAATTCAACTATAGCCTTGTGCATATGTTGTTCACTATGTTATAGTTTAGTTGAGCATTATTATTTTTAGGGAAAAACTAGTAAAGTGTATCTGGTATGTCTCTATATTATTAATTTAAAGTGAAGACTAGTCTGGGAGTCATATACTTTTATTTCAAAGATGTTCAACTTTATTTGTTATTTATTAACTTATTTATTTATTCCTAGACAAGGTCTCACTTTGTAGCCCTACCTGGCCTGTAACATTATCAAAGTTAACCAGCAGATCAGAGAGCTTACTATAAGATTGTTTTGCCTAGTAATGTCAGAAGTTATACTCATAAAAACTTATATACATGACTGCCTATAAACAGGATTTGAATAAAGACCACTCCACTGCACATGCCAAAGTAGATAGGGAAAATCCTATGATGCCTCAAACCTACACAAAGAACTACATGAAACTGAAGAAGGCTGACAGCAGGAGAAATAATCTTCCCTGGAAAGAGGACACCAAAAGTTATACAGTATCAAATAGTCCTGAAAACATTGTACAAGTAACACTAAATAAAGTGAGCAGGTTATATTTAGGGATAGATGTAGACACATATACATATATAAACACAGTAACAGTTAATGGAAAAATAAGAAGCCATGAACTTAGAAGAGTGTTAAGAGTGATATATGGAAGAATTTAGAAAGAGGAAAGAGAAAATGTTATAATCATATTACAATATCAATTCTTTTAAAGTTAGCCCAATAGAAAATGCAGATACCTAAGAAATATTTCCCAGTTTTTGAAGGGATGATCTGGGATGCTGGGTGTCTTTCACCATTTTGGACTGTAGGCTTTCTCCTCTCATTGCCATAGACAAATGAGCATTCAGAGACCAGAGATGAAAGTTCCTTGCTTCTGATTGTCATGTAGTTGGGGAGTAGTTTGTCTTCTCTGGCTTTCTCCCATCCCTTCCTCCCTCAGCCTCTTTCAATGGCATGATGAGTTCTTTCAGACATAATCCTGTCTGCCAATCATAGCATTCTCTATTAACAGTGATAAACAGTGAGGGATTTGAGGCTAAGAGATAAAGAGATAGCTAACTAAAATTTGTGCAGAGGTGCATCTTCAAGTGTGTATGTACCCAAGTGGCCATCATTCTCCAATCACACAAGCTTTTAGATCTTCCCCCCACCCTATGGACAAGAATTTCAGTGACTTTGGTCCAATACACTTTAATGTAAGAGCCAGCACCTTCCTGGCTGTTATAATTTTAAAGGCATTTGAAGAGTCAGCGGAGAGATCATCATTTGGTAAATCTTCAAGAACAAGAAAATGAAGTTTAACTAGAAAGGTGGGTGGCCACTCTCTGTGTATGAAGCAAAGGCAGATTCTCTATAGGAGAATTAGGTTGTAGTCTATTCTGAGAAGTGGAAAAGCTTTTTCAACAGATCACATCATCTTAAGAGACTTCCAGGATTGAATAATACCTCCAGAATTAAATAAATTGCATGTGTGGTTATAAGAAAGCTGAGCACTTATTTATCCACATCATTAGTCACTGAAATTCCTGTAGGGAGGAACAGCCTAGCCCCACAGGTCATCCACTTCATGTTTCCTTAACACTTCCACTGTTTTTTAAACACCCACTTCTTGATTTATGACTGCACTGTGGCTTCAGGCTGGGCCTAATAACATAGCACATACTACCCCATCAGAGTGACACACACATTCCCTCGCACCAATTTAAGTCATCCCATATGTGAGCTCATGCTTTTTATTCTACTATCAGGGAGTTCAGAAAAACAGGTGACCTATGTGACAAGCCAAAGTCCTTTTCTTTGGATCACAATTCTTGCTTCTCAGGTTAACTTTAACCATTCTGTGTTCTTCCTCCCTTTTCCCTTCATTTATTCAGTTTCTGCCATTTGGGGCACTTTTCCTTCTCCTTACATGGCATGAGATAAGAAAGAAAAGTTGGTCTTATACTAAGGTTCTCTAGAGGAAGAGAACCCATTGTCCCAATCTATATTAAAAGGCAATTTATTAGATTGGTTTATACAATAAGGTCTGAGTAGTCCAGCCATGGGTGTTTTTACATTGAAGAAGATAAGAGCCCGGTGTCTGCATAATCTATGAGGTTGAATGCCTGGCAGTCACAGTCTGGCACTGGAGGATTCCTAGAGAGTCACTGATCTTCAGATTACATTAGAAAGTGGAAGAATCTGAGTTCTAATGTCAGTGAAGAATGACTGAGGCAAAGAATAAAAGTCACCAGCAACACAAGAACATGACAAATGAACTCACCATAATGTATGAAGACAAACAAGCAAAAAGCAAAGGTGCTCCATTAGACTTTCTTATTTTGGGGCTGCTGGTGAAAAGTGCCAGCTGCATTCAGGGTGGTCTTTCTAGTCAGTTGATATCATCAAGAAGAGCCACCAAGAAAACCCATAGGCATCTTGTTGACACGACAAGATGAGCAGGGATAAAGATGGAGTAGAGACTGAGGAAACAGCTAATCAAGGACTGCTGCAACTTGAGACCCATCCCATGTGAGAGAGCCAACCCCTGGCACTGTTAATGCCACTCTGCTGTGCTTGCAGACAGGAGCCTAGCATAACTGTCTCACAAGAGGTTCACATCTGAGCATCAGGCAGACCTTGGGGAGTCTTATGGAAGGGTGGGGAATAGAATTGAGCAAGCTGGAGAGGTCAAGGACACCACAAGAAGACCTACTGAGTCAACTACTTAGGGTCCATGGGGACTCAAAGAGACTGGACCACCAGCCAAAAGAACATGCAGGGACTTGACCTATGCCCCCTACACATTTGGAGAAGATGTACAGCTTGGTCTTCATGTGGGTCTCTTAACAATTGGAGCAGGGGCTGTCTTCGATTCTGTTGCCCACCTTTGAATTCCCTTCCCCTGGCTGGACTGCCAGGTTGGGCCTCAGTGGGAGAGGATATGGTTAGTCCTACTTGGACTAGATGTCCCAGGGCAGGGTGGTATCCAAGAAGGCAGTTCCCCTTCTCTGGAGAGAAGGGGAAGAAGTAATGTGTAGGACATGCTGGGAGGATAGGAAGGAGGAGGGCTATGAACAGGATATAAATTGAATAAATAAATTAATTAGTTAAACAACAAAAATAAAAAAGAAAACCCATAGGCTTTTGTCTTAGTTGATTACAGATTTGGTCAAGGTGACAAACAATGGTAATCATCACAACTTCCTTTATAAAATTACTGCCCCTGTGGCAAGCCCCAGGTCACCTAAGTAACCCTTAAATAGGAAATATTGTTCTGGATTTGGCTTTATTTATCTTCCCTGTTTTGTCTTTACATACTGGCTCATAGACCCCAAACTACAGATATCATTAGAATCACCCTGCCTTCCCACAAGACACTGTGACTGTATACTCCATCCTCGACAGAATGCTGGAGGTTATGGCCATGTTGCTTGTCTTTGGGATGAATCAATGTGTGTACCTGGCATCAAGGATACACAGGATGGAAGAAATCAACAAGTGAGGACCCAGGGAAAGACAATTATGTAAATTAAGAGGGAAAGACTCAGAAGGAACAAGGTTATTACCACCTTGACCATGACTTCCAGCCTCCAACACCAGTGGAACATAAGGTTCTTTCATTTCATATGTGAACCATAGCAACAGAGCAGCACAAATAACTACAGTTTATGGTTATAAGAATTCAATATAGCCAAGCATCACAGAAACTGTGGAGGAAAGAAATCATGAGTAATTCAGCCTAGGGGATCCAGGACAGGAAAGAGTTCCTTAAGAGAGGCTTAGATAGATGAATATGAATTTACAGAATGAAGATGGAAGGAATACACCCCTGGATGGAGGAATTCCTCTTTAAGATCCTCAATAGTGTTCTTATTGGTGCCCTAGTCCATTTCCAAGCTCACTTACCTCTTCTCTCTTTGACAGTCCCTATGAACAGGAGTACAGGGTATTATTTCTTCAGGCTTTTCCTCTGCCTGCCTCAGTTTCTTGTTTTCCTCAGAAAATGTCTTCCTGTTTTCATGGTGTCTGCAAAAACCCCACATATATGGTCCTCTAAGTGGCCACTCCCCTATAGCAATTGTACCTGACCCCTCACGGTCTGGAGCACACACTAATCTGTGAACTATTAGCTCCATCTATACACCATCATCTCCATAAAGGTGGCCTGATTGGCCAGGCCAGTTTAGGTAGTAAAGCAACCCAAAGGCCACCAGAATTGAGTGTGTTGAGTTTAGAAAAGAAGAGTCTGTTATTGGAGGCAAGAAGAAGCAATAAGCAGACCAAAGCAGTAGTTACCATTTCTAATTATTTTTCCCTATCTAGAAGAGGAAAATGAGACTTGACAAGTAAATGACTTACAAGTATCATGAACTCATGAATTCATTCACTTAACCACAATGTACTGAACATTTGCTAGAATTTACTCTGTGTGCCCATCATAGATAAGGTGACAGAGAAAACTACACTCCACAGACTTATTGGAGCAGCAGCAGGGTGAACCTTTCAGAGCCCAGGTTCTGTATCTATGGAGGATTGCCTCATATATTAAGCTCTATGCTAGGTCTTTGGATTCTGTATGAGTTACTTTTCTTATGGCTGGGATGAAAATATCTGGTCTAAGCACTTTAAGGGAAGAACGGCTTATTCTGGTTCACTATTCCAGGATCTAGTCTATCAGAGCAAAAGAGTGAAGCAGCTGGTCACATTGTGTCCATTGCCAGGAAGGAGAGAGATACTGATTTGCTCTCTTTTTTCTCTGTTTGATAGAGAACCCCTAATAATGGAATGGGGCCATGTATGACTAAAGTAGGTCTTGTCACCCAATTTAACCCATTCTAGATCACCTCTCATGGGAATGCCCAAAAGCTTGCCTCCCAGGTGATTTTAGATCCTGTCTGGTTGACAGTATGAAGCAACTGTTTCAGAATCTAGAGTGAGTGAAGCAGTGGCCTTCACACACAGAGCTTGAATTCAAATAAAAGAAGGCATGGGTACACAGCATGAAATTAATCAAATCAATATAGCTGAGGTCATTAGGGAAAACAGGTATGGTAGTGTAGTGTTAGTAGAGATGGAGAGAAACAGAGAGGTTGAGTTTACAGGGACACATAAGGCAAAAACATGAAGGACATAACAGGGAGCTCAGCCAGAAGAGGAGCTTTTTGTTTCCTTTTTCATCTGTGGCACTGGATGTAGGAGCTGTGTGGCCAAGGCTCTAATCTCAGCTTGGTTCTCCTTAGTGATGAGCCATGGATCAGGTTACTTAATCTCTCTGAGCTTATCTCAACAGCATACAAAGTATGCACATACAGGGTACTGTGTAAAATCACTCAGTCAAGCTTGGCACAGTGTAAAACTCTGGAGATTAACCATGTCAATATTTATTTAGATGCAGAAGACCTGTATTCAAGCCTAACTCTGTGCCTTCTCAGCTTTATGAGTCCGGACATTTTTGAGACATCTCCGAAGTAGAGTTAATGACCCTTGACTACAGTCCAGCATTGTTTGGAGACTCTATGACATCACAGATGTGTAACTGTCCATGCATTGTAAATTGTTATGCAGATATACAAGATTCTCGTTGTTACAAAGCAAATAATCTTGGGGAGAACCTATCCAGTTTCTGGATAAACTGACAGAGAAAACATTTTTTCACAGATTTGGCTAGATTGGAGCAGCAGCCTACTGAGATATTCAGAGACCAGGGTCTGAAGAGACAAAGGATTCCATATGAAAAGCCTCACATTGGACCTCTTGCTCTAGTTAAGTGGGCTGCTGGGGGCAAGCAAGACCTCTAAATACCACCTGGAACACATTTCCTTTCACTGACTCTGCTCAGTAAGTTAGGACCCAGCATTATTTAGCAGAAAACGAAGGTCAGGCAAGAAGGCAAGCAACAGAGAGGACTTCCAGGACCCACAGCCAGCTAAGCATGGCACCATTTTCTTGGCTTTGCACTTGGGTGAAAGGAACTGCAGGCATGTTAATAACAAAAAAACTGGTTTTGTATTGTTTTGGCCCTTTAGTTATTTCATATTCTGTATATTTGAGTATATACAAGTGCAGGAAGGTATATGTGTATTCTTGAGTGAGGAATTGAGTGAGGGTACAATATGCAAGTGCGTGCGTGCGTGCATGTGTGTGTGTGTGTGTGTGTGTGTGTGTAAAGTTGAAGAAAAGCTTTAGGTGTCAGTACTTAGCTTCTACCATATTAGAGACAGGGTTTTTTGTTTTGTTTTGTTTGTTTGTTTGTTTGTTTGTTTGTTTCTACTTGGTTGGCTGCTGCAAGTGCTAAGATATCTAGCCTGCTAGTTTCTGAAGATTTTTCTTGTCTAATCCCCCTTATATTCCTGCAGAATATAAGGGGGATTACAGGCACACACTACTCCACCAAGCTTTTCTATAGGTCCTCATGATTGTACAGAAAGTCCTTTTTCTACTGAGCCATCCTCACAACCATGGCTTTGGTTTTTCTCAGACTAGGTCCCACTCCATAATACAGGCTTGCCTTGAACAATTTATCCTCCTGCCTCAGCCTCCTAAGCACTGGGATTATAGGGATGTTCCACCATACCTGGCTTATACATATCGAGTACTTCTAGATCTGTTTAAATTATTTAAGATGAGGCCAAACATTTTGTATCCCCTCTGCCCCAAATACTTTGCTCAGCACAGGTGCAAATGCATCATCTTATTTACTCTTCAAGATGTCAATAGGAGGTTGGCATAGCTGTCTGCACTTCACAGATGAAGAAATGAGTCTAGAGTAGCCATGTGGCCCTGCGGAGGTCACGAACTCCAGGCTCATTCCATTCTGCACAAAGAGGAAATGAAACTCAGAGAGTTTGGAGAACTTGTTCTGGTATATTATGGCTGATAGAATGGGAGACAGATATGAAAGGGTGGAGATCTGAATCCAGGATGCTCAAGCCTTTCATCTTGATGTTTTCCAGACAGCATGAGCTGTGTGCTATGCAAGACAGGTTTCCTCTTCCTTCAGCTGTTGCCACTACTGTGGTGCCTGAGTTAATTGGCTAGCCGCTATTTACCAGTGAAGCTGTGCACTTTACCTGACACAACTCTGGCTCAAGCCAGTCCGACCTGTTTCTTTAGAAGGAAATACAGTGTGGGACACTCATCTAGGAAAACTGGAATGATGAGCTTATGGAAAACATGCAACTACAAACAAGGAATAGACAACTCTAAATGGCAACTGGCTGTACTTTGGGCTTTGTGGTATTCATCATCTTTGTGGAGAAGCATTATCTTCTCACCCTCATGGTCATTGTTTTTTTTGTTTGTTTGTTTGTTTTTGTTTTTTGTTGTTTTTTGTTTTGTTTTGGATTTTTAAATTTTTCATATGAGCCTTTGCTTGAGGCTTTGTGCGACCTCTCTAATTTAGAATAGCTTCTTCCACATCCATTTTCCTATCCTATCTTCCCAGTGGATGTTTAGAGTGTTCCTTCCAATTTGAGATCATTTTACTCATTTTTGAATGTACATATGGATGGATGATCAGGCTTCTCAGGTAGAATGTACGTGTTTAAGTTCTAATGTGAATTGTCCCCAACAGCAATATAATTTGAAGGTTTGATCTCTGCTTCGTGAGGATGTGTTGGAAGGAAGTGGAACCCATAAGATGTGGGACCAAGCTAGAGGAAATGGATCACTAAAAATATGCATCTGAAGCTTCCACCTGATCTTCCATCCCATCATCAGCCTCATCTCTCTCCTTTTCCTCTTCACTGAGAAGTGAATGTCATCTGAGGCATGTACATTCCTAGAGTTGTCTGTGATGGTCATAGGCCAAGAGCCATCTTTTGCAGACCATGAAACCTCCAAAGACATGAGACAAAATCAATTCTTCTCCCTTAAGGTATTTCTATCAGATAATTTGTTGCGTTAACAAGAAGACTAACTAGCATATTTGCTTCATGAACATGGGAATCCACAATGCCTGAATCACCTCAGTATCATGAGCCCTGCATGCAGCAAGCATTTAGTAACATCTGTGCGCATTACTTGCCTCACATGTAGCATAATAAGGATTCCTTGGCATTTACATTGTAGAAGATTATATTTACAAGGAACAGAAACTCACTGGAGAAATGTATCAGAGATGGAAACTAAGTTTCTAGAATGGAAAGTCTAAAATCCAGTGAGCTAAGGACACCAACATCATTAAAATAAAAGACATATTAATGTCCATGTGAGAAGCAAAACCAAAGAGTCTTGCAATCAGCCATTGTCACAGCTAACTGCAATCACGCACCCCTGCACTGTTGGTAAAAACATACAGTGGTTCATCGACTTTTGAAAGCATTTTGGCAACACATAGCAAAATTAAAAAGGAGCATTCTCCATGGATCTGCCATTCTACTTCCAGATGTATAGTCTAGAGGAATTCTCAAAGATGTCCACAAGCAAACATGTGCAGGAATATTCATTGCAGCATTGTTTTTAACAGCTAAGAAGTTGGGAAACATCCAAATGTCCATCTATAAATAAATACACTGCTGCATATATATATATATATATATATATATATATATATATATATATAAATTCTATGCAGCTGTTAAGAAGAATGACCCAAAGCTATATACATAAATTTCAAAAACATATGTTACTTCTACTTCTGGCTAAGATGCAGTAGCTGTGGCAAATACTGCTCTTTCTGAGCACACACACACACACACACACACACACACACACACATACACACACACACACACACACACACACACAAAACAAACCAGAAAATAAAATCTTGGGAATCTTCTTGAAGGCAACAGGAAGCTGTTGAGAACTCTGGTGCAGAAAACAGTAAGTTGTGTGTACATTTCCAGAATAAAGCTTATTTCATACATAGGCTAGTTCTCTGCACCCAGAAAGGATAGAGAGGAGCCTTGGAAGTCCTCATGACAAACTTGGGAGCTTGAAGCCATCAGATCAACCAATCAATAAGAGACTCTAGAGTCCTACACATCTCCTACAAACACCCAAACAATGAAACACGGGTATGGTAATCCTTTGAGAACTGAATAAAGCAAGTGCCCATGACCTGACATCTTCCTGGCAGTGATTTTCCCAGCAGGAGGCAAGAAGAGTCAAGTTTGCCAAGAAATAAGGACTGTACTGGGTAAATCTTATGTAAAATTGTTCTGAAGCAGCAACAGGTATGAATTTAAATCCTGATGCTAATACCCCAACCCCCTCCACTGAGCTTCTATATCATTCCTCTAGCTTTATACCCTGTTAAAAAGTTATGAACACTTAAAAGTAGAGCATAAAATGCTCAAAATGTGAAATAACTCATCTCACAAAGGGAAATTGTGGGTAAATTATTCATCTCAAAATGAGTAAAAGGGAATAACTGATTGGAGACATAGTTTCATTGGTTAACTAGGAGTATGTTACATTTTTTTTAAAGGGTGCAGATCGAAAGCTCACGTTTGATCCTAGTACTGGAAAGGCAAAGACAATTATATTTCTTGGGTTTGTTGAACAGCCAAATTAGTTTATGTGGTAAGCACAAGGCTAGTGAAAGACCTTATCTCAAAAAACAAAACAAACAAATAAAACAAAACAAAATGAATAATGGTACCCAAGAAACAGTACCCAAGGTTGTCCTCTGAATTCTACATATACTCAAAACAACACACACATACACTCAGCACACACACATACACAAAAGACAATAAACAAATAAAAATAGATAAATACATAAATTTAAAAACATCTCTTTTATTTTGCATTTATAAGTGTATGAATATTAGTATTTAATTATTTATATTTATAATTGGCAAAAGTCTCTAGAAATAAATTACTTGCATAGAAAGCAGCTTTTCTGTAGCCCCTCAAAGATTCTTAGAGGCAAGACTCACATTGCATGTGAATAGTCTAAGACATCCAGTCTGTCTTTCACTATGTCTTCCCAGAGCAGAGTCTAGGACCCATCCTGGAGTTCAGTCCATAGAAGTTTCCAGAATCCTTAGCCCTTAGTCTTAGTCAAGGTTTCTATTCCTGCACAAACATCATGACCAAGAAGCAAGTTGGGGAGGAAAGGGTTTATTCAGCTTACACTTCCACACTGCTGTTTATCACAAAGGAAGTCAGGACTGGAACTCAAGCACGTCAGGAAGCAGGAGCTGATGCAGAGGCCATGGAGTGATGTCCCTTACTGACTTGCTTTTTCTGGCTTGCTCAGCCTGCTCTCTTATAGAACCCAAGACTTCCAGCCCAGGGATGGCAC
>NW_022196912.1:32437629-32447895 GCF_008632895.1 Mastomys coucha
TACAACCTTGGCTATCTCTGGAACACAGCCTCTTTGTGCTCTCAGAAAACACTTTCCAGAAGATTTCACCTCAATGATGCTCATCTCTTCTTAATCACCACTAATCAGCATCAATAGTCCCAGTAATGCAAAGTTTTCGCTTTAGTAGTTCTGTTATCTTGTTAATCACAGATGATTCTTCAGTTCCAGCTAACCAAAACCACAGAATCTTCATAATCAAAACAACATGGCCCTGATAAGAGTCTTTATCTGCCCTCTGAAATTTCACAAGCCAGGCCTCCATCTCTGCACTGTTCTCAAAATGATCTTCCAAGCTCCCACAGAACATCCCACAGAGTTCTTAACAACCAGTGTCTCTTCTAGCTCAAAGTTCCAAAGTCCTTCCACAGTCCTCCCCAAAACATGGTCAGGTTATCACAGGAATACCCCACTATGCTGGTACCAATTTGTCTTAGTCAGGGTTTCTATTCCTGCACAAACATCATGACCAAGAAGCAAGTTGGGGAGGAAAGGGTTTATTCAGCTTACTTTTACATTACTGTTGATCACCAGAGGAAGTCAGGACTGGAACTCAAACAGGTCAGGAAGCAGGAGCTGATGCAGAGGCCATGGAGGGATGTCTCTTACTGGCTTGCTTTCCCTGGCTTGCTCAGACTGCTCTCTTATAGAACCCAAGACTTCCAGCCCAGGGATGGCACCACCCATAAGGGGCCCTACCTCCTTGATCACTAATAGAGAAAATGTCCCACAGCTGGAACTCATGGTTTAAGAACTCCAAGTTGTATCACACCCATCTCATCTATAATCCTTACCCTAGGTCCAGGGATAGACCTCAGGTAATAGGACTCCTGCTGAGGGGTACAAAGAACCTGGCAAAGATAATAAGAGCTCAAGTCCAGGGACTCTTCAGTGGTAAAACCTCCAGGAAGAAAGGTCTGCATCCCAAGACTTGGTAATTGCTATGTGTTCCTTAAGTTTTGAAGAAAGGTTCAGTTATGACTTGGACTTGGTTATGACCTCAAGGAAAGTTGGGATCACTCTTGAAAATGCCTTTGGTCACTTCTCTGTCCAGCTTTTGAGAAGGGCCCCTCCTTGAGCCTCAGTTACTTTGTATACAAAGTGCAAGTTGCCTGAAATTATTTCTGAAATCTTATCTTTCTCTATAGGCACATGGAAATAAAAAAGGGATTGGCTATCTACTCTCCTGGGAAAATATTCTATAAGCTCTATCAAACCCACCCTAGAACTTTCTTCTTCCAGTATTTATCCCTGCCTCCCTGAGATTAAAAACACCCATAGACATTTCCTTTGCCTGCTGCTTTATGAGTTGAGTATAACAGAGTGCAGGAAAAAAGACTCTCTTTTCAGGGATATCCTCGCCTTCTATCTCCATGGATATAAAATTTCCTCACCATAAGGAAATACTTATCTCCAAAGGATATGAGGAAAGTTCAGGAGATAATGGATTGTGTAGCTGCCAGCAAGGGAGAAGGAAAGTACAAGAGAGAGCCACCTGACCTCACAGGAATCATGGCAGACAAAGATGGGAGCTTTAGGAGGGAGTATTGAACTTCACCTTCTACCCTCTCCTCTCCTCCTCCCTTTCCTCCTCTTCTTCCTCCTCCTCTTCTTTACTCTGTTGGTTTTCTGACTTTATTCTGATTGCTGGAAAATTCTGGAGTCAAGACTACATGACCTCCTATCTGGACAGTGCCTTCAGTGTTTATCTATCCAACATTCCTTTGAGATAACTGACAGAATTCTTCTAATTATTTTATGTTTTCCCCACTGAAGTTTTTCTAGAGTATATGCTTTTAGAACTAACATTTTTAATATTAGAACTTCATTCCACTGCTTGTTAGACATTTCAGGTACCCACGTACCTTAGACACATTTTTGTTGCTGTGGTTAAATACCCCGACAAAAGTCACTTAAAGGAGAAAGAAGTTATTTTGGCTCACAGTGTGTGAGGGCACAATTCATTATGATGGGAAAGTCATGTAGCAAGCACTTGAGGCAGCTGGTCATATTGCATCTTCAGTCAAGTAAGAGAGTGATGAATGCCAATACTCAATTCACTTTTCCCTTTATATTCAGTGTAGGATTGAAGCCCAAAGGCTAGTGGAATATACAGTTAAGGTGACTCTTCCCACTATCTCTCTAACCTACATAACCCTTTATAGGTGTGTCCTATGTGATTCTAATCAATGAACTATCATATCAGAACAGTGCTGAATAAGACCAGCTTTGTATTTAGTTTGGGGCACTGCCTAGTCTTTCACTTACAGAGAATCTGATTCTATTAGCTTACATCCAATGACTCTACACTGGTAGGCTCTGCCAGTTCATACTTCAGCCATTTTATCAGCCACCAGGCAGTATCTTGAATGTCTCTGTGCTTTTCCCACTCCTCTGTGACCTACTCCAGCCTCCAACACTTTCATCAGTGATGATGTACCTTCTTGAAAGTTTACTTACTTCAAAATGCCAGCCTTGGGTCAAGCCAGGCTGCTCAGTTCACCAGGTCCTAAATTATCCATCTGTCTATTTGTGGCTCCTTTTCTCCAATGGGATTTTCATCCTAGATTGTATTTCCCAGTCTTATAACCCTACCCAAAGATCATCCTTCCAGTAATCATGCCTGTCCTTTTCAAGAAGGCTGCCTGGAATGTACAGTCACAAGCACTGGCTGTTTACAAACCCATTAGTCTACTCAGCTTGGAGAACTCAGTTATCCAATCATTGCTGATGTTTCTGTAGATCTGATTAATTGGCTCATTTGAGAACTACAGAGAAACTGTGAGAAGCTATATATGAGGAGGGGTTAAAGGTTAGAACTCTTAAGTATTATCATTATCATTATTATAAAGATATTATAAACCAATTTTGTGGATAGGTGCCCCACAATTTTCAGGTTTGTTTGTTTATTTTTTGTCATTGTCATTTAGGGTTTAGGGGTTTTATTTGTTTGGTTTTTTTGTGGGGTTTTTGGCTTTTTGTTGTTTGTTTGCTTTTGTTTTTATTTTTTACTAGTGACCTTATTACTTTATCCTTGAACTTCTTCACTCTTTCTTATAAAGAGGTAATAAACTTAACTAAATGTCTCAAGGTCTTTGTGGAAAAGCACCTGCATTATTATTGTGACCTATCACAATCTCAAAATGATGGGTTGAAGTGGCCACCTTAACACTTGCTTTCTCTCTGCCTTTGTTCTCATTAGATCAAATGATTGCTGCAAACTTATTGCCCATGAAAAATCAAAACTGGAAATGTGACTTCACATGATACCCTAAATTCAAAGGAATCTAGGTCCTTAAGAAACTACAAGTAAGCATTTGAACTCCACAGACTATGTGCAATGGACAGAAGCAGAGGTGAGGGTTTCATCTTATAGACAGAGTGTCCTGGTCTGCTTACTGTTGCTATCATAAATATTGACCACAGGAAGAAGTGGCTTGTTTGACTTACAAGTTATAGTGCACCATTCAGAGAAGCCAAGGCAGGGAACAGAGGCAGACATGGTGGGGGATCACACATAAGTAATTTGCTCACCATTCAGCTTGCTTTTTTATACAACCTAGAACTAGTTCAGGGATAATACTGCCCACAGTGGTCCCTCCCACACCAATCAGTTAAACAAGAAAAGCCTCCAATCCTGCCAAAACTAGCTTACAGTCCAATCTGATGAGGGAAATTCCTCAATCAAGATTCTATTTTCATAGATGAATCTGTGTCAAGTTGACAAAAACACCTATTGAGTACAGAGACCAGATGTGAACATAATGTTGTGGAGGGAGAGGAAGCAAGATAGCTATTGCCAAAACTAGAGAGCCTTGAATTTCAGGCTTAGGAGTTGGTCTTTGATCATGAGGCAGTGCAAATCCATGCTTCTTACTGGATAAAATGATTCTGAGCTCTGACCACACTAGCCAAGAACACCACATACTGTGTAGTGGGCACTGGAGAAGCCAGCTTTAGCATCCTATCCACATTGTCTGTTTATGAACCATTCCCCTACTGGAACCTGTGGGTTTCCAAATCCAATCACCTTACACCATTAACTCGGATAGAATAGGAGGAATCTGCAATCCATGATCAAAGATTCAGAGATGACAGAAACAAAGCTAGCATCAAACTAAGAATGGGACCCACCAATGGGGATTTTAGAGTCAAAGACTGGGCTTAACTCTAGGGGCAGTTTTTGATGCTAAGATCCTTTTCCCTTATTGGTTCTTGATCTGTCAGTAAAGAAAGGCATGGGCCAATTGTTGGGCAGAAGGTACAGATAGGACTTTTGGGTCCCTGGAGGAAATGCAAATGCAAGGAAAGAGAGGGAGAGTTTTTTGTCATTCTTTGGAGGGAGAAGAATGCAGCAGCCATGTGAGGTCTCTGGAGGAGCTGGGGCCTGTGGCTACTACTACTACTGGTGGGTTTTTAGGGATATTTGGCAGGGGGTAGATGGGACTAGCTACTGAAGTTTAGAGCAGGTGGGAGATATGGAGCTAAGAGAAGGGCCCAACAATTGTGCCAAGAAGGCAAGTTGAAAATTAGCAACTGTTTGTGTTTTTTTTTTGTTTTGTTTTGTTTTGTTTTTTATCCAAGGACTCAAGGAAACATTGACTTGCTTTTTAGGAAGATCACAGTAGGAAGTGGATGACACCATACTGAGAGCAGGGCAGAGCATGGCAGGAGCCTCAGAGGCAACATGTGTATATGAACTTTGTAACCTTTACCTTATCAGAAACATCATGAACCTTGTTTCAATGGTGGCACCTTATTCAGCTGCAGAGACTACCAGGCTAACAGCACAAGGTTTTTAAGGGGATAATGAACTGCTGTGAGGAGAGCATGAAGTCTGTCACGCAGAGCACAGTGCAATTCAAATAGCACTTCCACATGACACGTGTTTGGGGGGGTCAGCAGATGCTGCTTGTGAAGAGGGTGCATAATTTTTAATTTAAGAAACCAAGCTTGTCCCGTGAGTCTGTTGGAGATCAGACAAGCCTCCCCTCTGGTTCCATCATCACCTCATGATTTTATTGTTGGAGGAACTTGTACAGGGGAAGATATAAGAATTAACCAGTAGTTTATTGGGCTGCCCTCCTCATGGAAAAACCTGCTCTGATCATCCCTTGACTGTGGCAATCAATGAGGACTCAAACTTCCTGATGTCCTGACCCTTTAATACAGTCTTCATGTTTTGGTGATTATCCAACCATCACGTTATTTTTGTTGCTACTTCATAGCTAATTTTGCTACCACTGTGAATCATAATGTAAATCTCTATGTTTTTGTGATGGTCTTAGTTCGCCCTCTGTGAAAGTTCAACTTACAAAGGGCTCATGGCCCACACATTGAGAACTGCTGAACTAGAGGGACAGAACTTACTTAACCCAAGGTAGTCAGGTAGAGTGATAAGTAGAGTTGTATTTTGGATCTAAGACAGGATATCAAAATCAGGAGTATTTGGACAAATTTGAGATTTCATATACTAGCAAATACTTGTCTCTGTTTTCTTTGTCTTTTAAGTAATGAAACATAAAATGTAGGTGGAAAGATACAAATTTCTACCCTAAAAATCAGCAGATACTGATGTAAGTGGGTTGAGTATGTGTGTGTATCAGAGACCAACTTTGGCATTATTCTTCAGGATCTATCTACCTTTTAAGGGAACATCTCTCATTGGCCAGCGACTCAGGTAGAATAAGTTGGCCAAAGAGCCACAAGAATCCATTCATCTCTTCCCTTCTCTCCTAAACACTGGGCTTATGTGTTCATGACAACATGAACATGGTGAGTTTGGGGAAATCCAACTCAGTTCCCCGTGCTGGTGAGACAATCTCTGTCCTGATCGAGCTCTTTCCATCACTCTCAAAAGTGAATTTCGATGCCAATGACTTGAAATAGAAGCCTGGTATAGCTTCCACCGTTTCTATTGTCTCTGAGCAATCCCACTGTATTAGTCAATGAACAATAGGTGCTTCTTGCCTACTTTGTCTAGATACTCCATCAATCCATTTTCATTCCTGCCGAACCTATCAACGTTTGGATCCAGGGCCTCCACTCTATAGCCAGTGCAGTGGGATGGGAGCTAAGCTCCACTTCAGTATAACCTCCCCTATCTTGACTGTAATTGCTTTGAAGCTGAGTTATAATTAATGTCTTCCCCAGTCTTCAATCATTGGCTTCGTGGGGACGGTTGCATTTCTAAAGGAACAGTCATAGCCAGGGGCCTATATCAGGTAGTTATTACATCCCTAAGCCCAACCAGGTAGCTGAAGCCCAGAAACATGTGCAAGGCCAGGAGGTTAGTGAAGAGGCTTCTGGGGAGAACGGAGGCTATCTACGAGGCCTCTGGAAAGCACTGGCCCACTCGTTCCAAGGCTCAAAGCTAGATCCCCTGTCCTTGAGGTCTTTGGTTTCAGACCCTGCCCGAGAGAACAAAGGAGATTTCAGTTGTCACATTTCTGCAGCCCTGAGCTGCTCTGTTTCCTAACTTGGCTGCCTTTCCCATGTGCTGTTTCCCATCAAATATCTCCCCCCTCCTCCCCTCAGATGATTGGTTGAAATTAAATATCCTAAAATTACACTCAAAGGGAGGGGGAAGCTAATACGAAATTTTAATCAAAATACAAGCTTAACAGTTCCCAGTCTTTGAAATGTGAAGCAGACATGGGGTCCATGGAGATGTCCCAACAAGTCTCAGGTATGAAGTTAGCCAATGGAAGGTGCAAAGCAGAATGTATTGAAAAGGGGTTTTTTCTAAAAACAGTGGGATCATCTTTCCATTTCCACAGTGGACATGGCTGGAGGGATCGGTCCCCCCCCCCAAAAAAAAGGGACTTGGCGGCTTCTTTCTATGCCCAGCTCCATCCACAAAGGCTTAAAAGCGCTTTGCGAAGGACCAACACGAAAGGGCCTCACTGAAAGAGGCGGACATGGGCGCCCTCTGGTGGACGAAGCTCCGTTAGCCGGCACAAGCCAGCATTTCTCCCTGGATTAACTCTATAAATAGACAGATGATTTATTAAACAGATTTGAGGCTCATTTGAGGCACAGGGCCATGATTGCTTCGGGGCTCAAATAAGGGAGTTCTTAGGACCTCTCTTATTCCGAAGACACCTGGACTTACTTAGCGTGATCTACATTGCAAGTGCACTGGACACTGTTGGCTCCGTTGCTCCCAGCCAGGAGATGCCAAATTCCTCCTATATAAAAGGAGCTTTAGTAACTCAAGCAAAATAAGCACACTTTCCCCCCACCGCCTTCCCAGAGACTAAGGCGGCAGGGTTGCTGGGAGGATACACAATACCTTGTTACAAACCATGTAATGTTTTAAAAAGTATCTATCTGACAGCCTTGGCTAAAGCCAGATCTTCTATCTCGATTACTTCAATATGTCAGGTCCATATCGCACCACTGCGTCCAGGCTTTCAGAGCCAAGACCTCTGTCTTGTCCAACCTTTCCATCTGGAAGCAATGAGCTTAATATTCTGGCTCCCCCCCCCCCATAAAAGCTATGTCACAAAAAAGTAGCAGCCTGTGAACTGCTCCCATCCCCCAAGACACACTGGGACTCCTCATTCCCTGTATGCTCCATTCAGTTACACTGGAAGATCATCCCACCTCTCCCCTCCCCATAAACCAGAATCTGCCTGTAACAGCATAGTACCAGGAGAGAAGGAATGAATTGACAATCATTTAGACTTTAATCCCACTTTTGACATTTTGAGAGATGCAGCTTAAAATATACTTGAGGCTTAGGGACTCCCTCTGTCCAGCTGTGTTCACTAGAGAAGAGACATCCCTGTTCATGAATCCTACTGCTTCTGGTGTCCCACTGGAAACCCAGATTTGGAGCCTATTTTATATTCTGTCTCCCACTGACTTGAGCTTTTCCCTCTGTGTTGAAAAAGGTCACCACCACAACCACTAAGTTCCGTGGCTGGTAGTTCACAGTGATAACGACCTTCCCTGTTGTATGTGTTTGATTCATGTATTCACTCACTTTTTTGTGTGTAGGGTTTTTGATTGAATGCCTACCAGCTTCTTTTGTATGTCCCTGGTTACACTGCAAAATCACATGGATCTGGGGTTCCTAGTGCTTGTGTTGTGAGAAAGGACAACTTCAGCTCTTGAGCCATTAGGTGGGTGGTCCCCATAAGCAGATGTTGCATTTGATTCCTTGGGTGCTCATTAAGCCCAGCTGGGTGCTGGTCATTCTAAAAGCTACTCACTGAGAATGGCAGAAGCAAAGCCTGGGAATGTGCATACCTAATCAAGTCACTAAGAAAGAATCATCTACCCATGTTAGAAGTCAGGACACTTAGAAGAGCTAGATCAGTGGCAGCAAATGATGAAATGCACAGAGCAAGGGGAAACCATGGGAACTGCACAGAGAACTTAGGGCCTTGCCTGGAAATGATATAATGCTGCTGTTCACCCTCCACTGAATCTGAGTCCTGGAGTTCTGGAAGATTAGTGTAGCTGGAAATCACCCTCCTGCTGAGCTCCCTGGGCTTTGGCTACTTTTCTGTTCTCCTTCAGCTGTAAGCTTCTGAGGGCAGAGGTCTGCTTTCCTGTGTTGAATCTTTAGGGACTGGCCTCTGGATCCTGGGAGAGAATTGAAAGATCAACTCATCCCAATCCCTTGTTTTATAAGAAGGACGCCTCACTTGGAAGGGGGAGTAGATTGCCCAAGGTCACCCAAGCCCTCAAACAAATTTATTTAGGCTAATTCAGGAGACATCCATTTGGGAAAAAGCCAAGCCCACATTTGTTAAGGACCTTAGTCTGCAGTGTCCTAAAGCCCTGTGCCTCCATTCACATACACAAAAGAGTGTTTTAAAGTGCTCATCTGAGAGCCATTATATAGGCAGGGCTTCCAGTGGCCTGACTCCACAGGCAGTATGCGCAAAACCTGTTTCCTCAAATGCTGCCTGCTGCACTGGAGTTAACCTCTTTTTTGGCAAATTAGTTCATGACCTGGGAACAGTTGAACGAAACTGTAGGCACATCAAGAGGACGTTATTTGTGTTCTGTCTTTTTTTAGACCAAGCCTCTGATGTGTTTATTTGCAAGCTTGGCTCATGGTTACTATCCCACTACTTACAGTTAATCCCATGTTTTCTTTGAGCTACCTTTAAATCCATGTCAAATGAAAAATACTGCCTGATTCTGAAGTGTGTGGTATTATGAAGGAATCCCACGGTTTATGATCTCAGATTTATTGTCAGATGTATTTAGTTCTTGTTTTTCTTTTTCTTTTCTCTCCTTCCTTTTTTTTACCCTCCCACTCCACTTCAGGCTTAAGTCAGCTGAAAAGATTTTGCCATGAGTCATGAAGATGCAAGGATGGAAGACGCTGTATAGTGTTTCCTGGAGAACTTTTTGTTCTATAAAAAAGGATGCTGGTACAGAGAGAGCTCCCTGAGCTGCAGTCTTTGTAGACTGTTTCAAGGGGCAGGGACCATGTCTGATTCACCTTATTGTGCTATTCCTGACAATATGTTTGCCATGCAGGGCTATTCAATGAGTATGTGTAGGATTATGGTTGCCAATATGAGCCTACAGTCAATGCTCAATGTAACTTGTCATTGCTACTACTAACACAATTTTTTAAAATTTCCCCTTATTTTCTTAGTGTTTATGAGGTAAGACCAACTTAGTTTCAGGGGAAAAGAGTAATTTTATTTTAAAAGCAATTTAATACTGAATTAAATATTTAGGAGATGACTCAAATTAGATAAATACACACAGGATCTGATGTTTTCTCTTTACCACTTATAAAGCAATTTAAGGAAAAGTGAAGGCTGCATTTTCCAGTGGTGTTTTAAACAAAGATAAACTTCATATTAGAATCATTCTTTTGTAACTGTTTTAGAAACTTTGATTAGCTGACCTTCCAACTCTGAAAGGTTCTTAGCAAGCTTTGACACCTGGGAACATCTAGATGGTGAGGGACAGCACAGAGAGCAGAAGTCACAGAGGCATCTTAAGCCTGGACTTCTTCCCTTAGCTTTCTGGTTTCATCGTCTTTAAAAGGTTGTGGGTATGCCTTGTGCCCAGGATGGAAGGCAAATGGAGAGAGAATGTGGTATCACTCCAGGTGCCTTCACACTCATGTACCAGTTTCCCCAACACCACACAGCTTAGCTCAGGATGAAACATAAGGGCACACCAAATGCTTTCTGTTGATGTGAGGAGGGCTGTGGCCTCAACTTGAGTCATCTAAGGATTATCTTGAAGCCACATAATGTACCATGT
>NW_022196912.1:32448265-32473551 GCF_008632895.1 Mastomys coucha
AGGAGGAGAAAACCTTAACATAAAAGTCTCAATCTCAGTGCATGCCTCCTTTGATGGCTGAAGATCTGGCTTTTCTGCATGCCTGTGAACATCCCATGAATTGTTCTGCTTCCTGGGAGCCCTTCATAACTCTAGTCAGACTGATGATTACAACCTCCAGAGCCAACATGTGTTTTCTGCCATCTAGCTGAACAGAATGTGGATGTTTTTTAACCCTCAACAGATCCAGCCTTCTCTGCCTGTACCATCATGCCTACTGCCTTCTGTGTGAGTTATCTATGTATTGCTCCATAAAGGAGGTGGCCCAGACATACTGAAAGACTTAGACATGTTTCAAGAACCTGTGTGGGCAAGTTGTCAGCTGACCTCTGAACTTCCAGGACATTTTGAGATCTTTGTAAAAATCCATAAAGCTTCCTAGAGATGCTATTAGGCTGTATTAGGTAGATAGGAATGAGAAATCAAATAACTTGTATATTCCATTCCTCTTTTCTAGACCTTGCCTTCTGCTATTTAAGAGGTCTCCACTCTTGCAAGGTTCTATGGATCCCACTTTGGTTCACAATAAACAAGCTCACATTTCAGCTTTGCATATACAATGTCCTCTGTACATTTCAAGGTACCTTTCACATCAGAACTGTCCATTAGGCATTAATAGGACAGAGACATCACCACACAAGTTCACTGGGCAATTAATAGTCTAGAATACAAATGTCAAATATACACATCCTGAGATTTAATCTGTAAACAGAGCCCCAAACATCTGGGAGCAGGAGATGTGTTTATGTTTCTAAAACTTCTTGGAGCAAGAGATGTGTTGCTTCCACAATGCTCAGTGGGCCTATCTCTATCACTGACCAGTGACACTCTCTCAGCAACAGGAAGGTAAAATATGAGATGATGTTTCACCTGAACTCTGTATGTGCCCAGTGGCTAATCCGAGGAATGGAGTTCCATCCAGCACTTGCAAGTAGCCAACAAGCCTCCATCTGAGTTGTCTTTAAGGCCAACAATAGTGCAGTCGTGGCTGCTTGAATTTCTCTTTGCCTACCTTCTCAAGGGATCCATGGGGTTGAGTGGATGTTGTCTTCCCTTCTTCTAAGAAGTACTGGGTACAGTGGTCCAGCCTTTTGTTTTTTGCTGTCTCAAGATTTCCAGCTCTGCTGTCAGCAGCTGTGCCTTCAGGACATCAATTCCAAAAGGAAATTTGAAAAGAGTTCCCTGACATTTCTGAAGAATCAACATTTGGGAGAGACTGTGACAGGAAGAGTGGTGCAGAACAAATCATTTCCAGCCTCATTTTGTCCCCAAACCAAAAACTAGCTCATCTCCCCTACCCTGTGAGGAAGCAGCTGTTGTTCTTTTTTTCCCCTACCCAGGCTATTTGAGCCTTCATTATTAGTCTGTGGCCAGAAGACTTGAGCCAAGAAAGAAAACTTGTTATCTCAAAAGATTGGAGAGGAGAAAAAAGAACAATGAATCAAGGAACAGTGGTTGGATCTCAAGTGTTACCTTGCCTTACCAGCTGAAACTGAACAGATTTCCTTTCTATGAAGAAATGGTTCAAACTAACCATTACAGTGTGCATTCACCTCTGGGAAGTATTTTGTTTGGCACCACCAAAGTTGACCTTGAGAGTCTTTTTAAAACTTAAGCATGCATATAGCACTGAGAAACTATGTCTGTACATTTGTCCTGTAACACTCAGAGTGAAACTTAACAAAGCATGGGAGATGACATTAAGTTTTGGTGGCAGTGTGTTGACATTATTTAGATAAAGACAACTAGTGATACAAAAGTGTCACTACTGATGTAGTGATCCACCGTGTTACTTCTGTTTCTGTGTCTCTCCATATCCTTGGTTGCCCAAGTCCTGTGTGCTCACCCTGGACACCAGTACCCAATGTAGCATACAACAACAAGGAATTGCAGTGTGTGCATCCAAACTTTAGTGGAACATGATCTCCTGTTTACCATGCTTTTGGTTCATTGACCTGCTGGGCTCTGTTTGTACTGGATTTTATAAGCATCCCAGGTATCTGCTTTAATTTTTAGCTTTCAAATATATCTGTTCTCAATTTCTAAAAAGACAATGGGAACCATCGGGCAGCAACCCACCCAGTTACCTCCACCAGATTTCTTCTGACCAAGTGTCCTTTGCCTCTCCAGGGTATGTTGCATGAACACCGTGCTAAGCATGGACACTCCATAGTTAATATCTCTTTCTGTTCTTCTATGATCAAAAGAAACTTAGTCTCCTCAAAAATGCTGGAAGTTCCCTATGGAGAAAGAAATATTATCATTTCTCTCTCATCCTTTTGCACTCGTGGCTGGCAGTTTCTCTGACCTCAAGGGCTCTGCTCACAATCACTGATCCAAGGGAGAGCAGCTGGGAACACAATCCCAGCAACGTGTTCCCAGAAGTTTAGACTCTGGCTCCTGTGGACTGCACCTCACACATGCATGCCCTGTCTATATACACTTAGAGCACGTTCCCTAACAGAACAGATCTGATTCTCACAAGCCCAAGTAGCCACAAGACCAGCGTTATTATTTTCCCACAGTAGGGATGACAAGATGGGAAGATCTGTCTAGCAGAATCCAGCAGGCTAGCAGTAGGACTGAGACAAAGAACCCAGGCTGTCTGGTTTTTATCATCTCTTTGCAATCTGCAATGAAATATATCACATTCTGAATCCCAAACAAGGAATACCATCTAACCTCAAGCCAAACTTTGGGTTCTGAGATACAGAGGGGAAGAACAATTTGCAAAATTATGATGTGCAAAAATGGACTAATTTATGAATAATTGAAGAGAGGTGACTAAGAGGGTGGGGGTCCTGACAGGGGGGGCAGGATAAAGGGGTCATTCAGACACTGGAATCTTGTCACTTTGGCCTTTTTAAATGATCTACAATTAGATGTTCATCCCAGGCCAGTAGTAGAAATAATTGTAATATTATGATGATACAAAGTTGAAACCTAGCAAGTCCCAGTCCTGCAATTCTATCTAAGCCATTACAGTTCCTACAGATGCACACATGTGTGATTCAATATTGTATTTCTGTTTAACAAATGAATTTCACTTATTTGGGGAATATAGTCTAACCTGCCAGAATATATCAAGATCATTTTAAATACCAAAAAGAATTTTTAGCAATCAAACACAAATGAATCCCCATATGATATCACCTGAATTTGGAATCTAAAATTATCTAAATCAAATTCTTAGAAAAGGATAAGTTGGGAACAATGAGATGGAGTTAAAGAGATCAGGGTTCAGTCGGACAAAGGAATAACCTCAGAGCCAACCACATATGATGGTTACTGTTGTTAGAAATACAAGTATATCACGGATTTGGAAAAATTTTACATTTAGAAATTGCTCAGATGGATTTTAAGTGTCCTTATTATGTGGAAGCAATAAACACAATGATGAGGAGATGAAGATGTGTGTGTTAGTCTGACATAATCATTTTACAGTGGAAAAATGTATCATATACTATATTATTACCACACATACACACACACACAAACACACACACACACACATTTTTTCTTGTCAATCAAAATAAAACTTAAACATCCTTCTATAATTTTGCTCTGTAAAATAATAATTAACAGGTAAAATGTTTATGTGCAAAAGTAATAATTTTGCTTATCAGCATACTAAAATTTAAAAGCAAAACAAAAATAGATGAATGCCGCAGGCCGGCTGATCTGGGCCTCCCTCAACCCACTGGAGAAACAGGGTCCTAGTCAGGTTGACAAGGCATAGGCGAAGAAATGATGGCAGAGACGACACATGAAGTACAGGATCTGAATGTATTTCTTAAACATGTCAAAAAAAATGTCACCAGACTTTTACAGTCATTGCAAAAAAGAAATGGTAAATCTAGCAGCTTAGCAATTAAGGTACATCTGAGGCCATCTAACACACACTGGGTCTAAAGCAGCAGCTATCTCCTCTGGACTGGTGCTGCATCCCCCAGGGCCCAAGCCCTCTGGGCCCGGGGGACTGCAGACAGCATGAATCTAAGTCCAAATCCAACTAAGTTCGGGTTCTAGTCAGAGAGCCAGTCAGAGCGCGAGTCCCCAAGTGTGAGTCCTCATAGTGTGAGTCCTAGTGCGAGTCCTTCCTATATAAAGTAAAAAGCAGGCTTAAGTAGCATACAGCAAGCAGGTCAGATGACAAGAGTCACATAGGCAGGCGGGGGTTACAGAAAGGGGCGCAAGACTGAGGTCATGTTGGCAAGTAACTGCCACATCAAGGTCAGTAGGGTCTGGTAGCCAGGTGTGAAGCAGACAGAAGAGCAGTGGAACCCTCCCTGTTGAGGCTATTTTGGTATTCTTATGCTAATTCTCTGGTTTGCTGGAGGCAAGCAGTGGGGAGTTGAGACCTAACACTTCTAGCTAATGTCCTTGAGTGGAAGCTCTTCATTACTCTCTAGTATGTAAGAAATTTCTAACTATTGTGAACTATCTATTGTGGGACTGCCCTAAGGAATGTGCTTGACCTCTGTTGCTAGCTATGAGGAAAACCTATCTTGCAAGGCAGATTCCTTGAGAAAAATTTCAAGCTAAGGACAGCTTGGTATTAAACTAGGATACGTTGGAAACGTTGTGCTGGCCAGGAAACAATGCCCAATCTTAGCCATTTATGAATAATTTTTTGGGGTACCTTTATGCCTAAATATGAGGGCTGTTGACGACTGGAGAGACTAATCTGGAACACGTCTGAGTTAGGAGATACCAATGACTGTCTGAATATCCAGGAGGCACAGAACTCCTTTTGGATCCTTAATGCCTCTAGTCCTAATCAGGCTTTTACCCCCGATATTTTGGATTTGACTGGAGTAGACGAGTGGGCATGGCAGATGAAGGGTTAAATAAGCCCTGGCAGAATGGAAGCCCAGAGCAGCTTCTTCTCTCATTGACAAGACAGACAAGAATCAAGGTGCAGCAGATACACACCAAGTCCAATTATCTCCTAAAGAGAATCACTGGCAATACCCCCCTACAAAGTTGTGTTCCAACTGGACATAGCCTGCTTGGCCTAATCTCTAAGTCAACCTTGTGTACTTCCTTTTCTGAATGAACCATATAAGGATGTGTAGGGGCACTTAAAAAACATTAACTTCCAGTTCTAATGAAAGAGGATCCATCCCACACAAGTTGGCCATCCAAATTCACAACAACTCCTTAAGACAAGTCTTGAAAACATGAAGGTTATAGAGGCAAGAGCTCATAAACTTGATAGCATGGCATTACCTTCTTTGTCCCTGGAGAAGGCCACACCTAGTATTCTAAGCAAACACAGCATCTCACCATCAAAATGGGTAAGAAGATAGTGATATATGAGCAAAAACTACTACATAGGAAGGTTCTAGCATGATCCTTGGTTGATGCCCACTCCTTCTGTATCTACAAACTGGAAGAGATAGGCTAGCTCTGGACCCTGCTATATATGGACATTATGTCAGTGTGTGACCAAGAAGGCCGAAACCTATATCCCTCTGGTCTCTATTATACCACGGTTAAATTTCCACAAAGAGCTTAGGTGACAGGTACATTGGAACAGGAAAAATACTGCCTTCTTAAACACTATAATATTACATACATATTACCAAATAAAGCCTCAGTACATAAAAGCACTTGCCATACTGACACCTGATTTCTGTACTTAAAGGCTATTTGGGAAACAAAGAGAAAGAGGGAAAGAGGAGCAGGTAGGGAAAAAGGTTAGAGACAGTTGAAAGAAGGAAGAGGAAAGGAAAAGGAAGGCAGAGATAAATAAATAAATAAATAAATAAATAAATAAATAAATGATAAAGTAATTAAAAATAATAAAATAAGATTTTAGCAACTTTCATAATATATGTATTTTACTTGCATCAAACTATTAGGATATGACAATTAAATAATTTATAATAACATCAAAACTAGAAAATATCTGCAAAATATTATAAAAGTTATATAAAATGTTATAGACAATATTATTAAACTTAGGTATAAATTATTGCAAAAGACATATAATTGAAAAAATACTGTTTATAGTATTTGGAATATTTAAAATTTTAAAGGTGTTGAATTTTTTCCCAAGTATCATTGACTCATTGAAGTGTCAATCAAAATCTTAAAAGGTGGCTGTGTGCGATAGTTCCTGGATTTATTTCATTATAAGAAATGTAGCCTTACAATAAGCAATGTGTAAAGAATTGACTCACAGTACAGAGAAATGAAATCAACACTCTATTCATTTTATACATAAAAACTATTAACACAATATCTAAAGATGTAAGTAGAAAACTACACAAGCATCTTAGATAATAAATAATAAAATGTAAAGTCCTGATCTTCAAATGAAGGCAAAACTTTATGAAAACATGAAAGAAAAAAATATAACTAATCTATATTAAAATAAGAGCTTCTATCACTGATCTAATATCTAGAAGACACGCGAGAAAGAATAAAAATTCAAACCACAGAACAGCAAAGTATATGAAATCACTCAATTGACACAAACCTGCTATCCAGGATTAAAAAAGACTATATGTATCCAAGGAAAACAAACAGCCAATAGTAAAGAATGAGGAGATGATGACTGTGCAAGCATGAAAACCTGAGTTCAAACCCAGACACTTAGTTGAAAAGCCAGATATGGCTATAATGATGCTTGTAACACCATCATTGTTGAGAGAGAGACAAGGGGATTCCAGAAGCTCACTGACCAGCTACCTAAAAAGACAGAATAGTAAGCTTCTGATCCGGTGAGAGACCCTGTCCTAAAGGACAAGGTAGGGAAAATTAGAGGAAGACACTTGATGTTCCACATGCACACACACACAAGCACACACACAAACACACACACACACACACACACACACAGAGAGAGAGAGAGAGAGAGAGAGAGAGAGAGAGAGACAGAGACAGAGAGAGACAGAGAGACAGAGACAGAGAGAGAAACAGAGAAAGACAGAGAGACAGAGGCAGAGATAGACAGTGAGAGACAGAGAAAGAGACAGGGAGACAGAGAGAGACAGAGAGAAAGAAAGACAGAGGCCAAGAGATGTACACAGAGAAAGAACTCACAATATTAACTTGAGTATTAAAACCTTTAGAAGTTGGATAGTACCAACCTTGGTAAGCTTTCCCATTCACTGATGCTTAGGGTGTTAATTGGAACAATAACATGAGAGAACAGTTTGGAATTACTTTCTAAAGTTGAAAACGTATGTGGCCTATGAACCAGTCTTACTTACTACATTAGTTGAATATTACAGTGAAAATTCTTGCATATGTGTACCAGAAGATATGTACAAGCATACCACAAGAACCCAAACTGATAATAAGCTAGCTGTGCAGAGTGGTTAAGTGAGCTTTAGCATATTAACACTGAATGATTTTATGTGTAAAATAAACATATGATCAACAGCTATGCATAATAACATATAAAAATGTTCAACATTATCTTAAAGAATGAAAAATTCATGGTAAACACACACATACACACATGTTATACCTCTTAAAGTTTACTTTTTAAGAAGTTGGAACATAACAAGTGTGTGACCCAAATAAACTTCTTTCTTTTGGTTTGTTATATGTGCATGTACTGGGGCATATAAAAGTATGTGTGTCCATACAGCTAGAGGCCAGGGTGTCAGATGTCTTTCTCCATGACTTCCTATCTGATTATTTAAGACAGGCTCTCTCACTAAACCTAGATCCTACTGACTAAGCTAGACTGACTTGCCAGAGAGCTCTACAGTTCCTCCTGTGCTCCTCCTGCTGCCAACCCGGAACATTGTAGAGGCACACACCACCATGCCTCTGACATCTCAACTCAGGTCCTGGTTTACACACCAAACACTTTATAAGTTGAGCTATGACTTTTGCCCTCTCTAAATTATATAAATTATAATTTATATATTAAATTACATTTATTTTCATACATAAACTAAATTATATAAATTTAAAATTCTTGAGAGAAATAAAGCCATGGCTTTGGAGAGCAGAATTTGACAATCTTTTATTTCATGTGGGTGCTCTGTTTTCATAAGGATGTTCCCTTGATATTCATTCATTAAGCTCAATACCTACATGTGTGTATGTGTGTGTGTGTGTGTACATATATATATATATGCAAGTCTTAGGGGTTTACTGCTGTGAACAGATACCATGACCAAGGCAACTCTTATAAGGACAAGATTTAATCAGGGCTGGCTGACAGGTTCAGAGGTTCAGACCATTACCATAAAGGTAGGAACATGGCAGCATCTATGGCAGCATCCATGGCAGCATCCAGGCAGGCATAGTGCAGTAGAAACTGAGATTTCTACATCTTCATCTGAAGGCTGTTAGCAGAATACTGGCTTCCAGTCAGCTAGGGTGAGCCAATAGGACCACACCTACTAACAGTGCCACTCCCTGGGCTGAGTATATACAAACCATCACAATGCACATATAAATATTAACATTAATACATGTCTCTAAAACCTGGAATGTTCTGGCCAAGGAAAAAAATGAAAAAGAGAAAAAGGGAGTCTAGCACAGTTGTTGCCTATAGCAGATCCATGTTCCCCTAGTGCTAGTCTCCAAGCTGTTGGGGTGTATTCATTGCTTTTTGGATAATAGGATGGGTTCTAACCATTCTGAATGTCTTCCTCTGTCACCTTGAGGAATCACCATTCCCAGTTGTCAGTATAATAGAATTATCAAATTCTGGACTCCACACTAACTTCAACCTTTCACCTCTGATCCAGATAAACTCCAAGCCTACAAGACTTTGGGTTGCAGAACCCTGAATCCACACTTCACCTCTGTGAGATATTGGCAATATTTTACCTTCCAGCAAAGAGGAAACCTGACTCCCTTCCCTGATCAAGTCTCAGGGTGTCTAGTTCCAGCCACACTGCTACTGTTTCTCTCTCTCTCTCTCTCTCTCTCTCTCTCTCTCTCTCTCTCTCTCTCTCTCTCTCTCTCTCTCTCTCTCTCTCTCTCTCTCTCTCTCTCTCTCCCTCTCCCTCCCTCCCTCCCCCCATCTCCTCTCTTCTCTCCTTTGATCCTTTGCATTGTTTATATTTTTCTTTCTTTTCTTTCCATTTCAACTCTGAATCACCATTCTATTTTGTGATATAATTGATCATGACTCAACACAAAGAATGTCATATCTTTTCTCTTGATTTGATTCTTTATTCCCAGGATGAGAAAAACACAATTATCTTCCAAGATAGAAAATTTAAGGAGGAATTAATTTTAATATGCTCCAAAGGACAGAAAAGATGTTGTGGACCTTTGAAGTCACATTCAGAGAAGCTACTTCCTCAATGATATCAGCTAGTCAAATGCAAGAACGGCAGAGGTGAGCAAGATGAGCTTGATGCATCTGGAGATTACAGTCTTAGGGACAGTAGAAAAACCCGTTACTTGTGCCCAAATTTGGATTGACATTAAAGGAATGAGTGGGAGAGTGTCCTTGTTCCTAACACAGAGATAATATAAGCTTTATTTGAATTTATGCATCAATAAATTTTGACTTTGGTATTTATTCTTTTGTGTTTATTAACTTTAAAATGATAATAATCCCACTACTTATGATGCAATGATACATAATCCTGTCTGCATCTTAGGCTTAAATGTGATCTTATAGTAAAGACAAAAAAAATCATAACTGATTAGGATTAAATCTGTTTCTCAAGAATTGGGCTATGCTCTACCTGTAACCTTAACTACAAATGATTCCCAACTGCCTATTCCAGGAAATGACAACCATACTTTTGTTTCAAAAGGTTATTATGACCACCTGTTGTTATGACCACCTTGTAATGAATACCTTAATGTTACCTTGTTATGACCACCTTGTAACTATGTCTTTGCTTCATGAGAGTTGGTAATGAACAACTTTTTATGCTTAATGTTCTGCTTTTGTAACCCAACCTCTAACCCTAACTCTCACCCCTGAGACCTTATCTTCCTCATGCTCAATGCTGATCCCTTGAACCACATCTGTAGGCGCGCGCGTGTGCGCACGCACACACACACACACACACACACACACACACACAAGCTTGTTTAGTTAATTAACTTAATTAATTTAGCCAGGATTCAGGTTGATATTTTTTCTCCTTATGTCTGTGGAATTAACAGCAACTGTGTAACAAGCACTGTGGCCTTGTTTTTTCTGAGCTACTCAACTCATCCTTCAATAGGTCTACTTATGAACTTTTTTTTTTTTTGTAGGTGGTGAAAATAAACTCAAAGACCTGAACCAAATTGAGCTTATAAAACAGAGTGGCTCTTTCAAAAGGAAGTTAGACTTCCTCTCTTCCCTGTGGCTCATTCATCAATTCCAGAACCTTCTAATATTACATAGACAATTGGATTTTCTTTTTTCTTTTTTTACTAGATATTTTCTTTATTTACATTTCAAATGATATCTTCTCTCCTGGTTACCACTCTGAAAAAATATCAAAAACAAAAACAAAAACAAAGCCTGTTTCCTTCCCCCTCTCCCTGCTCATCCACCAAGCCTCTCCCACTTTCTGGCCCCGGCATTCCCCTACACTTGGCTCTTCACAGGACCAAGGGCCACTCCTCCCATTGATGACCAACTAGACCATCGTCTGTTACATATGCCGCTGGAGCCATGAGCCCCACCATGTGTGTTCTTTGTTTGATGGTTTAGTCCCTGGGAGCTCTGAGTATAAATAAGGCTGCTATGAACATAGTGGATCATGTGTCCTTATTACATGTTGGAGCATCTTCTGGGTATATGCCCAGGAGTGGTATAGCTAGGTCCTCGGGTAGTACTATACCCAGTTTCCTGAGGAACAGCCAAATTGTTTTTCAGAATGGTTGCACCTGCTTGCAATCCATCCAACAATGAAAGGGTGTTCCTCTTTCTCCACAACCTTGCCAGCATCTGCTGTCACCTGAGTTTTTGATCTTAGCCATTCTGACTGGTGTGAGGTGGAATCTCAGGGCTGTTTTAATTTGCATTTTCCTGATGACTAAGGATGTTGAACACTTCTTTAGGTGCTTCTCAGTCATTCGGTATTCCTCAGTTGAGAATTCTTTGTTTAGCTCTGTATCCCATTTTTTAATAGGGTTATTTGATAATCTGGAGTCTAACTTCTTGATTTCTTTGTATATACTGGATATTAGCCCCCTATCAGATATAAGATTGGTAAATATCTTTTCCTAATCAGTTGGTTGTTGTTTTGTCCTATTAACAGTGTCCTTTGCCTTACAGAAGCTTTGTAATTTTATGAGGTCCCATTTCTCAATTCTTGATCTTAGAGCATGAGCTATTGTTGCTCTGTTCAGGAAAATTTCCCTTGTGCCTAGGTGCTCCAGGATCTTCCCCACTTTCTTTTTTATTAGTTTCAGTGTATCTGGTTTTATGTGGAGGTCCTTGATCCACTTGGGCTTGAGTTTTGTACAAGGAGATAGGAGTGGATCAATTTGTATCCTTCTACATGCTAACCACCAGTTGAGCCAATACCATTTGTTGAAAATGCTGTCTTTTTTCCACTGGATAGTTTTAACTCCTTGTCAAAGATCAAGTGACCATAGTTATGCAGGTTCATTTCTGGGTATTCAGTGCTATTCCATTGATCCACCTGCCTGTCACTGTATCAATACCATGCAGGTTTTTGTTTGTTTGTTTGTTTGGTTTGTTTTTATCACAATTGCTCTGTAGTACAGCTTGAGGTAGGGGATGGTGATTCCACCAGAGGTTCTTTTATTGTTACGAAGAGTTTTCGCTATCCTAGGTTTTTTGTTATTCCAGATGAATTTGCAAATTGCTCTTTCCAAGTTTGTGAAGAATTGAGTTGGAATTTTGGTAAGGATTGCATTGAATTTGTAGATTGCTTTTGGAAAGATGGCCATTTTTACTATGTTAATCCTGTCAATCCATGAGCATGGGAGATCTTCCCATCTTCTGAGATCTTCAATTTCCTTCATCAGAGACTTGAAGTTCTTATCATACAGATCTTACTTGCTTAGTTAGAGTCACACCAAGGTATTTTATATAATTTGTGACTATTGTAAAGGATGTTGTTTCCTTAATTTCTTTCTCAGCCTGTTTATCCTTTGGGTAGAGGAAGGCCACTGATTTGCTTGAGTTAATTTTTATATCCAGCTACTTTGCTGAAGTTATTTATCAGTTTTAGAAGTTCTCTGGTGGAACTTTTGGGATCACTTAAATATACTATCATATCAGCAGCAAATTGTGATAATTTGACTTCTTCTTTTCCAATTTGTATCCCTTTGATCTCCTTTTGTTGTCTAATTGCTCTGGCTAGGACTTCAAGTACAATATTGAATACGTAGGGAGAGAGTAGGCAGCCTTGCCTAGTCCTTGATTTTAGTGGGATTGCTTCAAGTTTCTCTCCATTTAGTTTGATGTTGGCTACTGGTTTGCTCTATATTGCTTTTACTGTGTTTAAGTATGGGCCTTGAATTCCTGACATTTCCAAGACTTTTATCATGAAGGGATGCTGGATTGCCAAATGCTTTCTCAGCATCCAAATAGATGATCATATGATTTTTTTTTCTTTGAGTTTGTTTATGTAGTGGATTACACTGATGGATTTCTGTATATTGAATCATCCCTGTATCCCTGGAATGAAGCCTACTTGATCATGATGGATGATTGTTTTGATGTGTTCTTGAGTTAGGTTTGCAAGAATTTTATTGAGTATCTTTGCATGGATATTCATAAGGGAAACTGATCTGAAGTTGTCTTCCTTTATTAGGTCTTTGTGTGGTTTAGGTATCAGAGTAATTGTAGCTTAATGGAATGAACTGGGTAGAATATTTTCTGTTTCTATTTTATAGAATAGTTTGAGGAGTGTTGGTATTAGGTCTTCTTTGAAGGTCTGATAGCACTAAACCCATCTGGTCCTGGGCTTTTTTGTTTTTGGCTGGGAAACTATTAATGACTCTTTCTATTTCATTAGCAGATATAGGACTGTTTAGATAGTTGATCTGATCTTGATGTAACTTTGGTACCTGGTATCTGTCTAGAAAATTGTCCATTTCATCCAGGTTTTCAAGTTTTGTTGAGTATAGGCTTTTGTAGTAGGATCTGATTATTATTATTATTATTATTATTATTATTATTATTATTATTGGATTTCCTCAGTTTCTGTTGTTATGTCTCCATTTTCATTTCTGATCTTGTTAATTAAGATACTGTCTCTGTGCCATCTAGTTAGTCTGGCTAAGGGTTTATCTATTTTGTTGATTTTCTCAAAGGACCAGCTCCTGGTTTGGTTGATTCTTTGTATAGTTCTTTTTGTTTCCATTTGGTTGATTTCAGGCTTGAGTTTGATTATTTCCTGCCATAGACTCCTCTTGGGTGAATTTGCTTCTTTTTGTTCTAGAGCTTTCAGATGTGCTGTCAAATTGCTGGTATATGCTCTCTCCAGTTTCTTTTTGAAGGCACTTAGAGCTATGAGTTTTCCTCTTAATATTGCTTTCATTGTGTCCCATAAGTTTGGGTATGTTGTGGCTTCATTTTCATTAAACTCTAGATAGCCTTTAATTTCTTTCTTTATTTCTTCCTTGACCAGATTATCATTGAATAGAGTATTGTTAAGCTTCAATGTGTATGTGGGCTTTTTATTGTTTATGTTGTTATTGAAGAGCAGTCTTAGTCCATGGTGATCTGATAGGATGCAAGGAATTATTTCAATCTTCTTGTATCTTGTTGAGGCCTGATTTGTGACCAATTGTATAGTCAATTTTGAAGAAGGTACCTTGAGGTGCTGAGAAGAAGGTATATCCTTTTGTTTTAGGGTAAAATGTTCTATAGATATCTGTTAAATCCATCTGTTTCATAACTTCCATTAGTCTCACTGTGTCCTTGTTTAGTTTCTGTTTCCATGATCTGTCCATTGCAGAGAGTGGGGTATTGAAGTCTCCCACTATTAATGTGTGTGGTGCTATGCGTGCTTTGAGCTTTAGTAAAGTTTCTTTTATGTATGTAGGTGCCCTTGCATTTGGAGCATAGAGTTTCAGAATTGAGACTTCATCTTGGTATATCATACCTTTGGTGAATATGAAGTGTCCCTCCTTATCTTTTTTGATCACTTTAGGTTGAAAATTGATTTTATTTGATATTAGAATGGCTACTCCAGCTTGTTTCTTGGAACCATTTGCTTAAAAAAATTGTTTTCCAGCCTTTTGTTCTAAGGTAGTGTCTATGTTTGTCACTGAGGTGGGTTTCTTGAATGCAACAAAATGTTGGGTCCTGTTTACATACCCAGTCTGTTAGTCTATGTCTTTTTATTGGGGAATTGAGTCTATTGATATTAATAGATATTAAGGAAAAGTAATTGTTGCTTCCTGTTATTTTTGTTGTTAAAGTTTGAATTCTGTTCCTGTGGCCAACTTCTTTTAATTTTGTTGGAAGGTTACTTTCTTGCTTTTTCTAGGATGTAGCTTCCCTCCTTGTGTTGAAGTTTTCCATTTATTAACCTTTGAAGGTCTGGATTTGTGGAAAGATACTGTATAAATTTGGTTTTGTCATGGAATACTTTGGTTTCTCCATCTATGGTAATTGAGAGTTTTGCTGGGTATAGTAACCTGGGCTGGCATTTGTGTTCTCTTAGGGTCTGTATGACATCAGCCCAGGATCTTCTGGTTTCATAGTCTCTGGTTAGAAGCCTGGTGTAATTTTGATAGGTCTGCCTTCATATACTACTTGACCTTTTTCCCTCACTGCTTTTAATATTCTTTCTTTGTTTTGTGCATTTGGTGTTTTGCTATTATGTGGCAGGAGAAATTTCTTTTCTGGTCCAAACTATTTGGAGTTCTGTAGGCTTCTTGTATGTTCATGGGCATCTCTTTTTTTAGGTTAGGGAAGTGTCCTTCTATAATTTTGTTGAAGATATTTACTGGCCCATTACCTTGGAAGTCTTCATTCTCTTCTATTCCTATTATCCTTAGGTTTGGTCTTCTCATTGTATCCTAGATTCCCTGGATGTTTTGGGTTAGGAGCTTTTTTCATTTTGTGTTTTCTTTGACTGTTATGTTATCTTCTGCACCTGAGATTCTCTCTTCCATCTCTTGTATTCTGTTGGTGATACTTTCATCTATAGCTCCTGACTTCTTTCCAAGGTTTTCCATCTCCAGGGTTGTCTCTCTTTGTGATTTCTTAATTGTTTCTACTTCCACTTTTAGGTCCTAGATGGTTTTGTTCAATTCCTCCACCTGTTTGGTTGTACTTTCTTGTAATTCTTTAAGGGATTTTTGTGTTTTCTCTTTAAGGGCTTATACCTCTTTACCTGTATTCTCCTGTATTTCTTTAAAGGAGTCACATATATCCTTCTTAAATTCCTCTATCACCATCATGAGATATGATTTTACATCCAAATCTTGCTTTTCTGGTGTTTTGGGATATCCAGGACTGGCTGTGGTGGGAGTACTATGTTCTGATGAAGCCAAGTAGTCTTGGTTTCTGTTGGTAAGATTCTTGTGTTTGCCTTTTGCCATCTGTTAATCTCTGGTGTTAGATGTTCTTGTTGTCTCTGGCTGGGTCTGTAAGACTGTCTCAGCACTTCTGGGAGATCAGTTTTACCTTGGTAGGACCTGTGTGCAGCAGGCTGTGGATCAGCAGTCCCTTTTGGGTGCAGATGGATGAATAAAGCTGCAGCTTCTGTGGCCTGTGCCTCATAGCCGGTCCCACCTGAGACCTGGGGACAGAGCACTTCCTGGAGAGAAGCTCTCTGTTTGCAGGAAAGGTGTGCAGAGTGTTATGGATCTGCCATCTCTCCTAGTTGTAGAAGGAGGTAGAAAGGATCCTGTCCCAGCTACCCTGCCACTTTTGAGGCCTGAGCCTCCTGGCTGGTCTTGCCTTAGAAAATCCAGATTTTCTTTGTTCTACAAAGAATACCCTTATTGCACATACCAGCATCTTCCAGACTTTTTCAGGAATCTATTTTCACAAAGCTTGTAGAACTTCTTCCTCCACATTAACATTTTGGGTGGTACTTACCTGTTGGATTGCTCCCTCATATATAATGTGGTTGAAAATGACCCTGGTTGGGCACATCTCTGGCTCTATTTCCTCCTGTCTTTGAACTCAAGGAGGGGCACAGGATAGAGAAACAGTAGAACTTTCATGAAAAGGGAAATGCATGCACTAACCAAAGAAAGTGTGAAAGGATGGGGACTTAGAGTCCAAAACCACATCATCAGCATCTACAAGCAGATGTAAAAGAAATGGGTGGTACAGGACAATTTCTAAACAGTTCAATCTGCAATGAATTTATGTGCAGATGCTTAGCAACTGTTAAAGCTATTGTAAACTGTCCTCCATGAGATGAACACGCAAAGCCATTTGGCCTCAAAGAGAAAATTTTACAACTATATCTTAGAAGTTTCACCAAATCTAGACTATTAGCTTGAACAAAAATTAAAATATATGCACATACACAAGATATATATATATATATATATATATATATATATATATATATGATAAAATCAGCTAGCCAGTCATAGAATTATAGAAAAGTTGTGAGAGGAGAAACTGAATGGGCAAGACCTGGAGAGATGGTAGATGGGTAAAAAGCCTTGACACAGTTGTATGAGGATCTGAGATCAAATGTCCAGAATCCTACACAAATGTGGTAGATGTGGAGCACACATGTTTGTAAGCACAGTGGAATTACAGGGAGATGGGAGTTAGTGAATCCCCAGAAGCTTGATGTCCAGCCAGCCCAGTGTACACAACAGAAAAATAGTCAAAGTGAAAGACAAGGACCATGACATGAGGTTATCTTCCAACCTCAAAAATACACATAGATGTGTGTGTGTGTGTGTGTGTGTGTGTGTGTGAATAAAATTCCCTAAGTCCCTAGAGATGATCCAGGAAAATAGCTAGTTATAACTTTGAGCCTTAGTAGTTCCTCCTGTTTTGATCATCTTGAAACATGAAAGTAGATATTTTATGCAAAGTCAATGGTATAAGAACTCCTAACAATGGTGTTTCTCTTCTACTTTAAAATTCCATCACTTTTTCCAAAGTATCTCCAGAGACTCTCCCACACCAAGCCTGAGGCCCAGGGACTATCTTCCTTTTTTTGCAGTTGAGCAGTTGGAGGTTTCCGTGCATGGGCTCTGCTCCACCCCATCCTGCTCTATCCCAAATTGAGTTTGAGACTTTTTTTGTTTTCACTCTTGCATAACATGAAAACAAGTGAACACATTTTACTCAAAATTTCCATCTCTGAATTCCCTAAGTGGTGTGAAAAATCCTGGAAAATCTCAGAGCTGAAGACGAAGCTAGGAAAAACCAGGAGAAGTGGAAACAGCAGTGAGGAATGCACCCCTGAATCTGTGTCAACACAATCAACGTTCCTTGAAGATGCCTCCTTTCCAGGGTTGCTGGGCTGCTGGAACAAATGAGGGGCTCACCTCTGCAGCTCAGTCGTGGCCAAGAACTGCTTGACACTCGCGATCCCTGCCACTGTCACACCTTTGCCTACAACAGGATAAAGACCTTATGAAAATAATACCCCCAAAGAAGTATTGGCTGTAAAGTCAGCAAGAAAACTGGAAAATTGAAATTAATATGGTCAATTTAATATGCACAAAACAGAACAGCATGTTAACTTGTACATTAGAATTCACTTCGCGTGCATTCATACATGTACATAGACACATACATATTAATGTTGCACAAATATGAATGCATCCATAGATATGTTCACAAGCAAATTTCTGTGTGTACAGAGCTTAACTATGATAAGGATATGTTTTAATATGTTTTGAATAGTATGGCTTGAGTCTTTTAAAGTACCATTACAGATAAGACAGCAAGGAAAATGCTTTCAAACTAGCTCTGCCAGTTTCTCTGAGAGGTCTATCTTGTTAGGAGACATCTGCAAACTAGCAGAACAGAATCCTGCTGAACTCTCCACAAGCAGTGAATACAAATGCCAAGGACCCAAGAGCTGTGAGTTATCCAGTATTACCTCAATTCTTATTAAATTTAACTTAGAAGCTGAGCTATGTACTTTAAAAGACTCTAACTCACCAGGATAAAACATGAGCACCCGATTTTGCTCTGATAATGGTTGATCACCAAACATTACTCTCCTCACTTCCTGTCTTTTCTCTCCCAATCAACACTTGAAATTCCTTGGGTGGGGTTCTTTTCAGCCTCACCCAATCAAATTTCACCATACCCTTTCAAGTCAGCAGAGCATAATACTCTAACACAATCTCTAGTTTACATCTAAGCCCCTGCCAGTCAGGCTCAGGTATTGGGCAGCAGTAAAGGACTCAGCCAAGTAACGAGGCTGGTAACTCATTTTCAAGTTTCCTCTCTTGCTCTTGAATGCTGCCTCTTTGCCCCAACAAAGCTTTGCTCTGTCTCATTCCACTATGCATCTTTCTTCACGATTATGAGATAATAAACCTGGGAGCCACTGGTTCAGAGTGATTTTGGTGGATACTGAGTTTCCAGGATACTGGTTTCTTGGGTAAGCACCCCCCCCCATGAGCCATAAAATAGTTTTCACCAGTCTCAAAGAATTCTGGAAAAGCCCTGCTTATCAATGCAATGTAGTATTTCATCATTGTCTGATCCCTCAAGCAAGTTTTTTTCTTAAGGTCAAGCATTTAGACAAAATAAACAACAACAACAACAACAAACCCATTCCCTCATGGGCTTGAAAAAACTGTTGAGGTGCTTATTTAACATATCAAAGCTGACTTGGTCTCCAGTTCTCCCAGTATCCCTCAGCCCCTACCTGTTGCAGGGTATGACCATCATTCCCTGCCCTCGATGCTGGACTCTCCAACCCAGGGGCTGAGGTACCCTTCCCTCAAGGCACTTCCCTATTTAATCAACACATTTTGGTTCCCTGTCCTTCTTTGGCCTCCTGGCTACAGTACCTGGTTCTCTGTCTCTCACCTCTCCTGCCTGCTCCCTCAACACGCGGCCCAGCTCAGTCTGGTGATGTCCACTCTGGACTCTCTCAAAATGTCCTGCCCATGCCTCTACCTGTGCTTTCCCTTTTACCCATTTTCTCCCCAACCATACCTAGGAGCAGTCATAGCCTTTTCTTTTTTTTTTCTTTTCTTTTCTTTTTTTTTTTTTTGCTCATTTTTTGAGTCAATCATTCCTTCAATAAAATGAGCAAATGGGCCAATACAAAAAGAAAACAAACAGACTTCTGGAAGCATATCCTTTACTTCAATGAACATGAAAATTGACTGAAATAGTCAGTTTAGAAGTAGAATATGATATTTAATGAAGGCAACTGGCAAATGAGCCATACAAAAAGAAGAAAGAGAGAGTTGGTTTTGAGAGTGTCACTGATACAACATAAGGACTTGGGGTCATGGTTTAGGTCTTGGGGTAGACCTGAGACTATGAAAGTCAGGCAGAACTTCAAGAAGGAATAGACAAACAGCGATAGCATCTTTAGAGTACTTTCTTTAGCCTCTCTCACACACATTCACAGAAGGTCCTAGAAAGGTGTTTTTACTTCAGAATTTGGAAGTTTTTATATGAATATTTGTGTGTTAACTTTTGATTGCTAAAGTTTATCCTATTCATCTGCAGGGTCAAGAAAATTTATGGGTTCCAGGAAAAGCAACAATCAATTATTGGGCAGCTTTCAAAGAATGGACTAAAATATGGGACCTAATTTACCTCAAAGATAAGATGACAAGATAATCAATCTCTTTGCCAATTTTTTTTTTTTTTTTTTTTTTTTGTGACAGGGTTTCTCTGTATAGCCCTGGCTGTCCTGGAACTCACTCTGTAGACCAGACTGGCATCAAACTCAGAAATTCACCTACCTCTGCCTCCCAAGTGCTGGGATTAAAGGTGTGCACCACCACCGCCTGGCCCAGAAATCCTTACTTAAGTTACTTCTAATAGAGAGCATTAGTGTATGAAGCACTTCTCAAAGACATTTTTATTTGTAAGAATTCCTTTTTTCTCAGAGTGGGACAGAGTGGGGACAGGACAAGAGGAGAGGAGAAGAGAGGAGGGGAGAGGAGGAGAGAGGAGAAGAGGGAAGAGGAGGGGAGAGGGAAGGAAAGGGGGTACCTTCAGGTTAATAATACTTCCAGAAATAGCAGACACAACTGTGTTTTTATATAAATCATAACAGTTGGTATACCTCTCAGTGCAAGGAAGAACATTTTAGATTAGTACATGTCTATAAACAAGACAGAAAAGGCAAACGGATACAAACAGTAAGTAGGATACAAACAGTAAGTATTACTGTAATAATTACATTCCATAAACTGAGAAAAATCAAAATTTGAGTATATGAAATAATACTCTACATACACATTGTATAATGAATTTAGTCAGCATAAATGTGTGGTGAATAACTTTGAGTAAACTATAAGGAGTCTTTAAGCACCTACACAATTCTTCACAACAAAGCCCAAGGAGGCATTCCACAATGTTGGCATACAAACACAACACAGTGAACATTTTGTATTCCAAGGGACAAGTCAGGAAAGCTCACAGCTGAGGGAAAGAGCTTTTTATTGAATTAAACTCAGTGAGGGCTTTGGCATTGCCACTTGGAACAGTTCTTAAGAGAATGGGAAAAGGAAATAAAAGGTAGAGAGCAGCTGTTGTGCTATCACCTGTAAGCTTTGGTTTGCAGGGTCTGCTATGCAGAGGTGGAGCTTCTTGGTGGAATAATATCTTTTGGGATGGACAGAGCCTTGGTAGTTTGGAGCATGCATTGCTCTTGTAAATGGCCAATGCTCAGTTCTTAAACCCTATGGAAGTTGGCTCAGAGACACCTATTGTAATTCCTGTTCCTAGAAATTTCATGTCCCTGGCCTCCGCAGGACACTTGCACTCACACATACACACTCACACACATACCCATAATTAAAAATCAAAAAGTAAATTGAAATAACTTCATTTTCTGAGCAGATGAATTGAGATTGTTTACCTACCAACAGAACAGCACAATGTGAGAAGTTTAACTTTTATTCTGAAGTATGTATGCTTACTGACTTCTAATTCATGAAGAATTCTCATGAATTAACTTTGCAAAGCCAAGATATTGCTATCACCTGGGAGCCTAGACTTGAAGACATGAGTCTATGGGTGACATTTTATATTTAACAATAACACATAGACCATAGGCACAGACATATGCATATAACAGAAAGAAAAAGAGATTATTCATACCATAACAAAAATAAATTATTAGGGTGGGTGTAATAACAGAAGAGAATTAAATAAAACCTATGTCACTTGAAAAGGAGAATTTCTGAATAATGAGCTAAAATGAAATCAAAGAATACAAGTCTATAAAATATTTTTTGATGAGCTCTCGGAAAAAAAGTCAGATGGCTTTTCATGGGGGCGGGGTTATACATCTATTGGCTGTTTAAGAAGAGGGACATTGCTGGTAGGTTTCTCAACTGACTTTTTCTAGTTTTGCTCTTGAAGTAGTAGTAGCTGCCATCAAACACTTATGCTGCTTGAATTGGCTTATAAAATACTGCATGGGACATTGTTGCATATTTTATAGAACATACATATAGTACTTGTGTGGCCATGTATGTCCTTGTGTGTGTGTGTGTGTGTATGTATGTAGGTATGTATCTATGCATGTATGCATATAAAATTTACTTCTTGCAGCAACTCTTCAAACATTTAGTTAATGGTGAATGGCATCCAGAAGAATCAGCTTGAAGATCACACAGTCGTGTGGTGAGATTCACACCTTGAGCATCAGCTCCACATTCTGTGCTTCCAATACATTTTCTCAAGGAAGACAAATGAAAACAACCTTGGCATAGTCTAAAATTTAAAGAATTTAACCATTGACTGATAATCCTTCCCAAGGGGAGGGAGCTCCTGAAAGCTTTAAAGAATCCCAAGTCTGTCTCCCAAACAATGGTTCAAGCATGTGATGTTTTTAATGTCTTCCAGAGCATTAACCAAAAAAAAAAAAAAAAAGCAAAGATGTATCCTCTTTTAAAAAAAATCATTAGTACAGCAGTTTTCAACAGGGGGTGATTTTTGTACCCTGGGGACATTAGGTAATGTCTGGAGACATTTTTGTTTGTCACAAGAAGGACCACTACTGAAATCTAATGGGAGAGAAGCCAGGAAGCCAAATACCCTACAATGGATAGGGACAGCCCCCACAGCAAAGACTCCTCCAATAACCAAATGTCAGTAGTGCTGACTTTAATTTGGGGTTGAGAAACCCCAAATTAAAATAATCTGTTTGAGTTTTAATGTTTTTCCTTTTTATTTTAAGTAATGGAACTTCGTGCAGAGGACTAGAAGAGGGTGGAAGTATGGCGGGGGGCAGGGAGAGAGCCATGCAGGACAAGTTCTGAGTTCCAAACAGTTACAAAACCAAAGTCCCCTCAGAAAGTTCAAGTGAGCACACAGGAAGGACTAGACAGGGCCCCTCGGAACCTGGTACTTCTAGCTGTCCCAGTACACAGGGTTGCTTCCCTCAGATCTGTCCTTTCTGCATTTTTTCCATGATCAGGTTTTCTTGGAAGTGACACTCCCATTGCGTTTCTGAACAGGTTCTCCTAGCAACTGAGATTCGAATATAAGCACATCTTACTGTTGTACCTCGGCCATGAGTGATAAGTATAGAGCGAAGCTAGGATTCCATGTCTTGCACGTTTGTACTCAGTCTTCCTAGCCTTAGTTGTAATTGCCTGTCTAGATGCTCTGTTTGTCTGCAGTTCAAGGATACTGGATGACTTCAAAAAGCATAGAATGGAAATTAGACAAAGCCAAAATTAATCTCATCACATCTGTCTTTTGACCACCACCTGCCTTTGGGAACTCCAATGAATACCTTAGTCAACACCAATAAATTAATTAATTAATTAATTAATTAATTAAAAAAAAGCAAGTTTGTGGCAAAGTAGTTGTACAAGTTAGGGATGGGGTATACATGTGTATTTCCATGGTAGCATGTGTACACAAAAGCATGGAAGGTAGAACTAGCCATAGGTGCCATTGCTCTGGAGACATGGACCTTATTTTCTGAAATAGAGTCTCTCCCTGGAGCTTGCCAGGTAGATTAGGTTGAGTAGCTGATCTGTATATAGATGCCCAGTGTTAGAATTATAAGTGTGCACTACTCTGGCATATATATATATATATATGTATATATATATATATATATATATATATTTACAAGTTTGAGGAAAGCCAGTTCATAGTCTCAGTTTTGTATGGCAAGCACAATAATGAGTTACCATCCCAACACATGACAAAGTTTAAATAAGAAAAATACCTTTAAAAATTATTTCATGATTTCCAAAGAATTGCTCAAATGGATTAAAGTTCTCAGCAGACAGTTGGCAAAGGAGTGTTATGTGTGTGTGTGTACATGAGTAGAAGTCAGAGAACAACTTGCACATGTGCATACGCATGTGTTAGGTTAAAACAGCTATCTATATTTGTATTTATTCATGCTATTGAAAAAATCCATTTTAGACCCCATGGAGCAGAGGGCCTGCCCTTCTTCAATTAAAGAACAGGATTGTTTGGTGAAATTTGTTTGTTTAAACAGTTTTTCTCTCTGTCTCTCTCTTTTTTGGCCTGGTGGGTGGTTAAAGAGAGCAAAATAACTTGTTCTTCAAACAAACAAATGTAATAAATACTTGATGTTGCTTGACAGGACTTGTTAAACAATGACCAGGTCTAGTTGTTGATGGCCTTTGCATCCAATAGAGTGTGAGTGGCGCCTTCAGCCTCTCTTGACAGATGAGAATTTGTAAAGTGGAAAACATCAGGCTGACCTCTGCTCTGTTTTGCAAACTCAAGAAGACACTGAGTGTAAGAGTCCTAGGCTTCCAGGACTCTGAATTCGGCTTCAGGGCATTGTCATTAAAGTCCCACATAAAAACAACTTCATGAGTTTTTATGTGTTTTTCCTGCTTTGTTGGTATCATATAATATATAGAGACAGGGGAAGGCCAGAATATAGAACAAATCATTGTACTTAAACTTCTTTTGCCTTTGCACCCACATCCCTCTGTCTCTTGCAGTTTGCCATACTGTGTCACCTTAGATTTCAGACCAGTATTTTGTGTGAGACTGTAGACCTGTGGTTTACAACATATTCTCAGAATCTCACTATTTTGTAAGCCATGTATATTATATGCTACATGTTCAATAAATAAGATGGAAGGTGGGGGAAGGACAAAAAGGAGGAGGCAGAGAAGGAAAGAGAGAAGGAATGGCCACTTGAACATATCTGACCTTTGATTGGCAACAACAAATAAGATTCTTCCATCTGGTCCCTCATCTTCATGGCTATTTACTTGAAGTAGTTGTTCTTTATAATATGAATCATGAAACAGGTTTTAATTTTTTAAGTATTTACTTAGACTTTGATTTTCCCCGCCTGTAGGCCAACACATCAGGAAGGTTTCACCTTCCCTCTTTAGTCTCTTCAGGAACTAGAGTTCCTCCATTCTCATGTATCAACAGTCATTTCCACCATCCCTTCTTGAATGTTCTATTCATCTATGGACACTGTTTCTGTTATCTGGTGGAAAAGGCTGAGGGCTGGTGCTCTCATCTCATCACTCTGGATGTGAGAGGTACACAAAAGTGCTAAATTTGGATAGGTAGCAATCTAGGACACTGAGCCCCATGTCTCTTCAGAAAGAAAACCAGAAGGTATTTTTAAACAAGGATGCTCCCTGCGTAAGATGTACAAAATGTTGGTGACACATTCCTGCTAGATTCTGAGACAAGCATAGACCTTGGGAAAAATACATTGGTAGAATGTGAGTTCCTATATCTATTTAATGAAAAATTGGGTGTTTTTTATTAAATGACTCATAGCCTTTGCCCATTAGTGACAGCCCTGGGTCTTACTGGATCTGTCTGGTCCAACATGGTATTCCCTACCACTGCTTCAGAAAACTGTTTTTCTGTATAATAAGTTGGATATGTGACTTTTAACTTGCCATTTGTTGCATCCGCCTGCAGCTGCATATGAGCGGGTATTCTGGAAGAGGAGTAGGAGCCTGAGGGAATTAAGGGAACCAGACAGCGAGAGGGGATAAAAAATGGGACCAAAGCCATGGTTATGCTTTCAGTCCGCCATGTGTAGTCAACTGTTGCACAAGCAGGAAGGCAGAAACCCCTCCCCCAGTCCGTCAGCATCTCGCAGCCCAATCAGCATCTTCATTTTCGGTCTCTGGAGGTGGGAGTTCCAGCATAACAGGAGCTTGGAGAGAGGCGTGGCTATTTGTGGCAAGGAAAAGTCTGAGAGAACCAGCTC
>NW_022196912.1:32473561-32523456 GCF_008632895.1 Mastomys coucha
CATTCTCCCTAGCTATTTCCTCAAAGTACTATGTGGTGTTCAACAGCCCACCACAATGGTATCTCAACCGAAGTAAGTTATCCAACTCCCCTAAGTTTCAGAAGACCCAATGAAGAATAGACATAAAGGGTTGTCGTGGATTGAATATAAGATATGCTATCTCTGGGAGGAGGGATTTCAGTTATGGCTGATTTCAAGAGTTTCCTCTTCTACCAAATGCCACAGTCCCATCACTGGGCAGCTCATATTATATTGTAGGTGCTCAGATGACACAGTAGTAAATTATAAATTCATTTTAAGAAAGCACTGATGCCTATATAATTTCTTAAAATTAGACTAGACTTAAAAAAATAAAGTTCCAAAGAGCTGGATGTAATTTATTATGGTTCGGGTGTGAAATATGGCCAGAATTTCACATATTTGAACAGTTGGTCCCTGAAGAGTGGCACGGCTTTGGTATGCTGTGGAGCATTTTAGACTCAGGACCTAGCTGGTTGACATGGCATGATAGCAGTAGGTCTTGAGTGTTATGGGTTATCTGCATTTCCTGTGTAGCTCTGTTTTGTGATCTGGTTGCCATTAAGACATCTCATTCTCTTCAGCCACCATGCCACGCATGTCATAATCAATTGACACTCTATCCATTATTAGCTAAAGTAAATGCTTCCTTCTTCAAGTTCATTCATCTTTTAATTGATACATTGTTCAATACAATAAAAGTTTGCTTTTTCATTATTATTTGTTTCAATGCTGGTCTTAGGACAACTGAGAGAAGTAATCTCCCAGTAAACCACATTCCCAGCCCTAGAAGTCTCCCTATAAATTACTTACAAATCCAGTATGGCTACAGGATGGGGCCTTACAGGGGAGGACTCTGTTCCATGGGGCCATTTGCTGACAGCACCTGAGCACGCTTCAAGGTGATGCTTATACACTGACCCTAGAAGGGACGGAGACTGGTCTAGCCACTCTTTTTTGTCTATTAATTTATTTATTTATTCACTTTATATCCCAATTAAAGTACTTCTCCCAGTCCCACCTTACAAGGTCCCTCTTCCCAACCCCCTCTACTTGACCTCTGAGAAGGGGAAGATTCGTTCCAAAACCAACCCACCCTGGCTCCTCAAGTCATATCAGGACTACACTTATCCTCTCCCACTGTGGCCAGACAAGACAGCTCAGTTAGGGGAGTTGGATCCACAGGCAGGCAACAGTGAAGGTAAGGCCCTGCTCCTGTTGTGGGGGGACCCACATGAAGCCCAAGTTGCACATCTGCTACGTATATTTGTGGGGAGAATGTTAGGTCCAACTTTTGAATGCTCCTTGTTTGGTTGGCAGTTCAGTCTCTAGGAGTTCCTCAGAGTTCAGGTTAGCTGACTCTGCTGGTTTTCTTGTAGATTCGCTACAGCCTCTAGGTTCCGAAATCCTTCCCCCAATTCTTCCACAAGACTTCCTGAGCTCAGCCTAATGTTTGGCTATGGGTCTCTGCATCTGTTTTGGTCAGCTGCTCGGTGGAGCCTCTAAGAGGACAGTTATGGTAGGCTCCTGTCTGTGAAACCAGGCTGACAGATACTCAAAGGTAAAAAAAAAAAAAAAATGGGGAAATAGTGCCAGGGAATGACATTATTGGTGATGTCTTATTATGCTTGCAGACAGGAGCCTAGCATGGCTGTCCTCTAAGAGGTTCTACCAACAGCTGACTGAGACAGATGCAGAGACTAACAACCAAACATTGGACATATGGAAGGGTTAAGGGAAGGAGTGAAGGATCTGAAAGGGGTGGCAACCCCACAGGAAGAACAACAGTATCCACTAACCCAGACCCCTCAGAGCCCCCAGGGTCTAGGACATCAACCAAAGAACATGCATGGACTGGTCTGTGGCTCCCAGCAAATATGTAGCAAAGGACACCCTTGTCTGGCCTCAGTGGGAGAGGAAATACCTAACCCTGTAAAGACCTGATGTGCAAAAAAGGGGAATGGAGGAGGTGAAGTGGGGGTTTGGGTAAAATGAGTAGGTGAATGAGTTGGGGAGCACCCTCTCTGAGGCAAAAGGTGGGGTGAAGAACTCTGAGAAGAGGGCCCAGGGAGAGGGGCAACATATTGTATGTAAATAAATAAATAATTTAATAAAAATAAATAAATAAATAAAAAATGGGAAAATGAAAAGGACGGGTTCAAGTGGGCCACAATTGTCGAGCATGTTCATAATTCCCGTGACTGGTGTTTAATCCCATGGTGACATCTAGTGCATGAGATGCTGAGATATACAGTCTAGCTCTGTGCTCAGGGAGAAAAACAGAGTGGGCTTGTCTATTTGGCACATGGTCCTCACTGCAATGATCAAATTTCTGCCAAAAGCAAAACATAATGTGATGGTTTTTAGGTTATCAATGGTTTTCTAGGGACAATGCGGATGGTGGTTATGAAGGTGGTGTGGTAGTGGTGGCTACAGGGAATATAGAGTCAATAAAGCAAAGCAGAAGCCCAGCTCTGTCCTTTTCTCCAGTGTCTAATCATCAGATAGGGAGTAAGCCCAGCTCCCCAGCTTCTCACTGTTATATATTAAAGGCAACTCAGTGAACTTGGGTATCACCAAGGCACAGGACCCAAGCTGTATCTTCTATAGGCAATCTCAGCCATGCCTAGACTCCATGAGAGAGGGCAGCAGCTAGCAGAATCAGGATATTTCTCAGGGTGCTGGTGGCTGGCAATTTCACAGAAGGAGGCAGCCACTTTACAGATACCTGTTCTAAAACAGGATTTATGGCACTCCATAAACTTGTAGTACTATTTTGCAAGCCACTTGTGAAATACCAAAGAGGTAGAGTCCACGTTCAAAAGGAACATTTTAATTTGGCAACTGGAAAGCATTCAAGATAATACGTGCAATCAGCTAATGATTTCACAAAGAATCCATATAAAAGGAGTGCACTGCAACAAAAAATCTGCATGCACTCGCATATTTTTCAGCTTTCTCTCCTATTTTCATTCTAAAACCAAGATGTAAGTGGAAAATGTTATTAGCATCCGGATAAGGCCCCTTGCCAGTCTTGGAAACCGTCATCAATCACTGAGTTTCTCACCCCCAGGTTTCGATGAAGAGTGACTCATCAACACGAAGCCATCAGAGAGGTAGCTGGATTCTAAATTCTCCAGCTTTCCTTGCTTCACAAATTCTTTACTTGTGGAATGTGAGACGACTTTAAGTGAATATGCATGTGTTTATGAAAGAGAAGTGGAGTAAGCAAAATGTACTGTAACTGAGAAGTGATATTTATGTTTAGGATTTCCTGTCCTTTGCAGTGTAGGGTTTAGTTTTTAAGCACATTTGGCCCAAGGGGAAGAAGGCCTCCGGAGAGCTGCTGGGGTCCATTCCCATGGCTTGTCCTTTACAGTGTACTAGGAAGCACACAGGATCACATAGTCTCCTGTTCTCTTCCTCCAGAATATTCTCAATGGGATGAGAACAGTAGGGAGAGACCTGGAAGAGGTACAGGGGAACCAAGAGGAGACAGCTTAACTCTCTTCCCTTTCTCAGAAGGAACATTCCAGCTTAATCATCTGTCACAGCCCATGTCAACTAAATTTGACTTTAATTCATGTCAGCTGGTACTGAAGTTTTTCTTTAAAAGAAAAAACTCAGACAACAAAAATACCTAGAAAAAAACAGACTTTTTCTTTTTTCTTTTGCAAAATTCTTCAGTTTTGTCTTAAAAAAATGTGGAAATAGGAAAACAAAATTATTGCCAATAAAATCAACTCAGAGCCTGTGATCTCTTGCTTTTAGCTTTGTAGTCTCTTTCAGGAAGAGTCATGCTTTCCTCTGAACACCATCAACTCTTCCCTAGAAATGTAGTAGTGGATGATGGGCTTACAAGCAAATTGGTGAACTTCTCTATACTTGTATTCAGAAGCACAGAACAGTGCGGCTCAGTTTCCATCCATGAGAGCAGACAGGCATCTCCTGTTCTTCTGCCGACTGGCCCATCACATCTCTGGCTTCTGTGGTCTTTGGCTCAGGTGACCGCAGAGTGATTCCTTTAGTTTCCAGGGTGCACTCACACAGACTTCTTCCTGTCCTGTGAGGAGGTGAGCAGTCTTTCTTGCTCTCTGGGGTCAACAGCTGCAGGAAGAATAAATGAAAACTCTCCCATTGTCATCAGGTCTCAGTCACTGCCAAAGAACAATTGATCCCTGAAACTGCTAGCAGAGGAAGAGGCTTTCCAAGGACAGCGGAGGAAGTAGACTAAGCGAATCTTCGTCAGCCTCCCTGGGGACCGGGAGTTGTCTAGCAGCGAACAGTAACAGCAGCAAGGCTGCAAGCACAGCAGCTTAGAGAAGAGCAAAATGTCCTGGTACAGTCTCACAGAGATGGAGAGTAAGGGGGGGTCTGGGAATTCCCGGCTTATGACTCTACACTTAGTAGGGCTCTTTCTGAACATGTTGCTTAAGTGTTAAAAATGCCAGACAAATTCTAATTCTGACAAAGTCCATTCCTCCTTAAAACAATAAATACGCAGATAAACAATCACGGAGATGGGCAGTTAGCGCTGATCTTCACTGGACAGTGTTTGAAGAGTTCATGAAAGGACTCTGTGGAGAATTTGCCTAGACCTCATAACAAGCTGACCTCACGCACATAACATGAAAAACAGAAGGCATTCAATGATCAAATAAAAATATCCATGAGCTATTGACCAAATTTATTAGCAAAAGATTAATTTTTAGAAAATACTAAATCATTTGTTTAAAACAAAAGGAGAAACAGTTCCTAAAGGATAAAGCCAGACACAAAGCGGCATTGGGAAAGATAACGGCAAAATCTGGCCATCTGTCAAAGTCCCATCAACCAAAAACCATCAGGAGTATTTGGGACCACTGACATTGGAGCATGGTTTAATTCCAGTGCAATGAAAACAGCATGAGCTAAGGAAATTGAGAGGCAGACAATGGCATTCTAAGGCCTCTCTCATATTGAGAGGGGGATGAGATGCCATTTTTAACTTGTTAGAAAGTTATAAATTTTAAGTTTTCATATATTCAAAGTCCTTAATAATTCTTTTCATTTAAAAAAAGATTAAAAACAAGACTCTAAAGCAATTATAGTATAAGGTTGACATAGCTCCTAAGTCTCGGAGTGCCTGAGTAGCTTTGATATTTTATACACTAAAGGAATGTGCACACAGTATAGAGCTATCTGATGACTCTTCTCAAACGTATACTTCTTTATAAAGATAATGCTTGCCAAATTTAAAATCCAAGAGTAAGGAATGGGAAAGAAGGAATGAAAGGAAGAAGAAAAGGAATGGCAGAGAGGACAAATGATCCCCAAAGAGAGCAAGTCTCTATGAAATCCAGTCAATGAGGAGAGTTCTTAGGATTAAAAAATAGGTAATTTCTGGGGTAACAATGGTTAATTTTCTGCAAATAGGAAACAGGGAAATGTTTAAAGTAGCATAAAAGGCAAAGAGCTGAAGCTATGAGGGATCTAGAACTTCGTAGTTCTTTCAAATCTCTGGGTGACTCCCACAGGAATCCTCAGCAGATACACTACTGTGCTATATGACTGTAGTTAATGATATACTACTTTCTTGAAAATTGCTAACCACATAGATTTCACATGTTCTCAACATCAGCAACAAAGGAAGCACTATGGGGTGGGAGGGTTGCTGCTCAGGGCTGTTTTGCTGGGAAGTTTCCCAGTGTGGTGGTGTGGGAATGGATGGAAGTTTAAATGATCTGGGCTAGGTCAGGAAAGGAGGTTGTGGAGGTTCCATCCTCATGGATGGATTCACAATGTCTTGGTAAGTCAGAGCTAATAGAAGACTAATATCCAAAATATAGAAAGAACTCAAGAAGTTAATCACCGAAAAACCAAACAACCCAATAAAAATGGGGTATAGAACTAAACCAAGAATTCACAACTGAAGAATCTCAATGGCTGAGAAGAAGCACCTAGAGAAATGTTCAAAGTCCTTAGTGATCAGAGAAATGCAAATCAAAACTACCCTGAGATTCCACCTTACACCAATCAGAATGGCTAAGATCAAAACCTCAGGTGACAACACATGTTGGAGAGGATGTGGAAAAAGAGGAACATTGCTCCATTGCTGGTGGGATTGCAAACTCATACAACCATTCTGGAAATCATTCTGGAGGTTCCTCAGAAAATTGGAATAAGTCTTTTTAATATCTTCATTTTCTTTATGATGTCTCAAGCTAAAAGATTTCTCTTGAGTTTCCTTAACATCTACAGTCTTTTAGGTGAGTGCTACTTAGCTAAAATTCTAGTACCCAGACTAGGCATCCCATAAGAGAATTATCCTAACCAATCTAAAATGGCAGGTGATTCCTCAGCTAAGGCAGGTGGTACATACACAAAAGCATATAACCTGCTTTTCTTCAGTTTACTCTTCATGCTACCTGGAAACTCTTAGTCTGGGAAACACACTCACATGGTTCAGGATGACCTTCAAGACAATAATACATTTTTAAATAGAATTAGTGATATGAAATGTGTTAAACAGTAGCAATAGAGGAATGGGTTTGCATAAAAATTCAGGAAGTACATTTGTAAATGTGAGCTCTCTTGAGTATTACACAGGACAGAGAACATTTTACAGAGTGTAGCCACCATAAAATTGAGCAGAAACTCAGTCATCTGCTGGACATGTCACATCTGGTTTATATCTCCCTCCTGAGATTTTCTTCTTCAGGTGGCCAGGGTTTATTTGGAAGATAACTGTTATTAGGGAATTATTAGGGGATTACTATTATTGGGTTCTCCATAGGGTCCCTGTAAAGTATAAATTGGAGGATAATGTCATCTGTAATGGGCACAGAATAACCCAAGAATCCTTTTAACTTTCTCTGGATATTGAGGAATCAAAATGAGAAAAGGGAAACATCTGGAGGGAAGAATTTTCCTTAAGCTTTATATATTTGATTCCGTGTGTGTGTGTGTGTGTGTGTGTGTGTGTGTGTGTGTGTGTGATTTCACATATGCGGGAAAAGAACAACTGTAGGATCTGGAATGGAACATGAGTCATCAAGCCTGAGTACAACCTTCTCTGCCTGCTAGGACATCTCTTTGGCAACCACTTCACTCTTGATTTTGTAGCAATTCTACATGAATAACAACGTAAATAAGAACCTTTTTCTCCTAAATGATATTTAATCTGATACATTTCATAATTGAGTTTATATTGCCCATCTTGGGAGGCATAGATTGTTTGGTTTTATATGTTCTTGGGAGGTACATAGTCAGGAAATTATCTTTTAATTCAAATTTGATATACCTTAAGACACACTTAACTATTAAATGTATTTACCCTCTATATGCTATGATCAGAAAAATAACTTCATTGTGTCTACAAATATGTATCATTTTAAACACTTTCTTAGTACACTAACTCTGTCAGCTCCAGGATACCCTATAGGGTAAGCAAGAAGGACAAATCTTTCATTAGCTTTAATAGGTAGGGAAACTGAGGACCACAAAGTTTGCTTAGAGTAAATAGCTGGAGGGCAATTGGAACAAGCACTTGAGGTCATTATAAAAAGGGCTTATTCTGTTTAGCATTCTTGCTTTGTAGACAGAGCTTTGGAGTGAAAATCTAGACAAAAAAAAAAAAATCCTAAAATGGAGATCTGAACAGACCGTGGCATCTCTGGACTGATTAGGTACATTAAGAGGACTGGGCCTACAGACACAGGCTACAGGCCTTAACTACACCTTAAGTCTGACTACCATTCAAGTAAAGGCAATTTGCGTCTGTGCACATGCAAGCATGTATGTTTGTGATTGTGTTGTGTACCTTCCAGGAGCTCAATCATTCATCATTTTTATCCCTCTGGGAAAGAAACATGGACAGAACACTTTCAAGAGCAAGAATCTTGAGAACCTAGAGTAGAAAGCAGTACCTCTTGCAAAGGGTATACACTTATGAATGACAGAGCTGCTTTTCAAAACCTTGTTATGTCTTCATCTGAAGCTTGGGGTCATCCTACTCATGAAGTTAAGAGACAAATCAAGGTTAGGGCTATAGTAAGGGCAAAGTCCTAGGTTCTTCTGTGTTAACTTTATTTTTCCAGATTGAAAGGGACATGAATGGATCTAAAAGGGATGGAAAAATAATATGGGGTAAGAGAACACAGGGAAAATGTTTTTTAAATAGCTATTTGTATCCTATGTCAGATGAAAATGCATAGTTATATCGATTTCTCTACCTAAGCCCCCTGAAAGCAGATTGTTCAACATTATCCTTTGAGAGCTAAGAAGTCACTCTGTAGGGATGAACTTTCACACATTTTATTGTTTATATACATACCTATGGGATTTAAAAATCATCCTTTCTTGTTGAAAATTGTCAAAAATAAAGGCATAGAGTGATTTCTTACTTTTTATTTGAGAATTAGCTTGGGACTAAAGTGAATGAACAGTGAAATGCACTTACTTCAAATTAACTCCGGGCATAAGCACAAGAACCCAGACAAGCTCACAAGGCCCATCTTCTACCCCAGAAAGATTGGATTAAATGGATTGAGGTTTTCTTTATTATACTGTTCTCAAGCAAAAGTGATCTTATTCATACCTCCATGCCACTGGGGATCTGTGGCAATGCCTTCAGATGTCCCAGTTGTCTCAATAGAAGTATATTGGTGTTATCCTGAGAATAGAGGCAGTGGACATTGATGAACAGCCATCAGTGAACTGGGTAATCCTCTGCAACAAAGAACAATCTAGCCTGAAATATCTACATTTAATATAAACTAACTCCCTTCCTCACTAAGAGAGAGAGAAAAAAACAGAAGTTAGTTCTTGGGATACACTGATAGGTCACAGGTGTTCCATCTCCACGTGTTTCTCCAACACAATAAAGTCTAAGTGGACAAAATCACATTACTTCAGTACAGCCCATAGTTAACAATGCATGACCATTTACGATGCATTTGAATTCCTGGGCAATAAGTCTGCACAAAATAAAAACCTTAAAAGACAATGGCATTCTGACTAGTGACCTCTCAGTCATAGCTTACTGCAGGAAGTTAATAACTTCTCTGAGCAGATGGTCTAACTACCGACTCAAAGAAATGATACTTTAATATTAAACCAAACATTACTCGATTTAGGGAAAAATAATCTCTTTAAAAATGTCTACTCTGTTTTTAATGAGAAAATTAGCTATTTGAGAGTCAAAGGCAAAGAACTAATTATTTCTCTTAATCTCCTTCAGTTTGAAAGATGTTTTAGGATTTACAGCTTGTCTATATCTGGGCTGAGAACTGTAGGATGTAGGGAAAATTCTAACTCCTCAGGAGCAATAAACCTAAGTCTTAATGTATGAGGCTTGCCTGTGGAACCTTTTTAGATATACCCTTGCCAGCCTGATTGACTGCTGGTTCAGGAGCTAGAAGACTCTGCTCAAGCATCACTTGGAATACTTTGGATGCATTCTTTATAAACATATGTTCTCATTTTCAGCTTTCTACCTTTCGGTCATATACCGGGAGGGAGAAGGGGAAAAAGAAAGAGGCAGAGAGACAGAGAAAGACACAGAGAGACAGAAACAAAGAGAGGCAGAGAGTGAGAAACAGAGACAGAGAGAAACAAAGAGAGAGTGGGAGAGAGGGAGAGAGGGAGAGAAAGAGGGAGAGAGGGAGAGAGGGAGAGAGGGAGGAGGATATTTAAGTTTAGACTACACATATGGTGCAAAACAAAACATGATATTTATCTTTCAGAGTCTAACTCATTTTGTTTATATAACAATCTCTATTTCCTTCATTTTTTTTCCTGCAGATGTCAGGATTTCGTTCTTCTTTATAGGAGAGTAAAATCCTACCATGTATACATGTCATATTTCCTTGTCTACTCTTCCAATGATAGACACTGAAGCTGGCTTCATTCTTTGCAGTTGTGAATGGTGTTGCAGCAAACACAAATATGCAAGTATCTCTGCAGTGTGTTGATTCAGGGTCTTCCAAGTATACACACAAAAATTGTGTAGTAGGTCATACAGCGGCTCTAATTTTAATTTTTGACGTGTCTCCAAACTGACTGCTACAGAGGCTGCATTAGTTTATACCCCTACCAGCAACGAATCAGGGTTCTTCTTTCCCTACACCCTTACCAGCAGTATTGTCAATGATTATTTTCTTGACAATAACCATTCTGACTGGGGTGGGATGAAATTCGAAGATAGTTTTAGTTTTTATTTCCCTGATGGCAAAGGATGTTGAAAACATTTTCATTGGCCATTCCCAGTTTAACAAGTTTAATTAATTTGGAACAAATGTTCTGCCATGCCAGTGAGCAAGAGCTTGGGTTAGACTCAGCAACTAAATGCAGCCCCACAATCAACACCATGGTTGGGACATATTTGGATGGCCAGAGGCTTCAAAGGCACAGAAAAGAGCTCCAGGGTGGATGTCAGTACCTCTTCCCAGCTCTGCCTCTGTTTGAACATCTCTGGTGCCCGCTCGAAGCTAGATTTCTCACATTTACTGAGAAGATGCCTGTGGGTAGAGATGGGCTTCCCCAGGTGTCATATTCAGTCAGTCTGTGAGGCAGCAAAGGGACAGTGCATGTGTTTATCATTTCAGACCAGCTCTCCCTCTCCATCTCAGGAAGACTGTCTCTGAGGCTCTTCTGATGTCTTCTGGGTCTTAATGTGGTTCTGAGAAATATTTCAAAGATTTCTGGAAGTGGAGAATAGAGAAGAATTTGGGGAGGGGCATGGATCAGAAAGGATGAGCAGAGGTGTAGTTTGCTTAGAGAATGGCAAGCAGGTCAGAGAGGTTAGGCATACTGTATGTACAGGATGAGAATGGGAGTTATTTTTAAAAGTAAGTTGTAGTAAGATAGTACAAAGTACTGATTTCCTGACAATGAAGTGGGCTTGGGATCACTTTATCCATACCCGTTCTTTGGTTAAATGTTGAGATCCTTGACAATACATCTGTCCTCTTACCGTCCCACAGGTTTCCATCATGGCTGAAGCATACAAGGGAACAGAACACACTCCTTTACATTTAGAGAGTGGTGCTATGGAGGAGAACATCCTCGGCCTGCTGCAGGCTCTTGATCAGCTGGGTTCCATGTGAAGAGGGCATAAGAACATGCCTCCGCTAGCTATGGGAGCCAGGAAACAGGTGAGATGGACAAGTCCCACGTCTCTGCTCTGCTGTTGTAGCTCTAAGTTTTCATCACTCTCCCTAAAATACAGCTTCCAGCATGAACCAAGGAGCAATTGCTAACACTTCCAGGCAGGCCCACACCCTGATGAGGTGGCTCCTGCCATCTGTAGTCTATTTCGAAAGCAGTTTTGGTGCCCATTTTCACCAGATCTGAATCCACATGGAGTCCCGATGATTTTCCTAGAATAGAATCACTGGGAGATTTATTAGCGAGCATGGGTAGACCAGAGTGGGTACAGGAGACCAATCTGAGGTACCATAAATATATACAAAGAAATAAAGATACTTAATTGACTCTTTTAGTACAAGAGTGGGTAATTTTACTCAGAGTCACAGAGCCCTCGCCTTTAAATAGGGACCATAAGCTTAATGTGTAAATAAATTGTAAGAGTTTAGTAAGATCACATATGCAAACAACACCCTGAGAATATGCAAAGGGGACATGGGGCCTTCCATTAACCAATTCAGGTGAATGCTTGACAACCAAATAGAATTCCCAGGCAGATCTGCCTCAGTAGTCTCACCCCCAACCTCTTTTAAAGTCAGGTTGACCACCTGCATCCCTCATTGCATTCTTGGGTTTTACAGAGTTTTTAGCTTCTAGCATAGTATTTGTATCTAGCAAATTACAAAATAATACTTCAAATCAAGATTTGTTTGCTTTTCTTCCTAAATATCTCCTATCTATAAGGCAATACTGTTCTCATGGTTAACCACACTAAGTTTTGTATTTTAAGAATAAAATAACTTGAGATTCTATGATTATCCTTTTCATTGAGTCTCTGATAGTTACCAGTAACCAGGCCAGTGTCTAACATCTGGCACCTGACTCCTTCCCCCAACCAGGAGACAATTTCCCCATCCTGATGATTCCTGTCTGGTCTTGCAAAATGTGCTTCTGTTCCTTTTACAAGAACATGTTGGACCAACATTCCCGGAGATATCAACTCTTAGAACTAGAGGAACAAAACAAGCTCAAGAGAATTTATCTCTGGCTATTTAATCTTTGTGGGTCACAGATAACTTATGAATGTCATGTAACCTTTTAGGGCTCCCTCTGGGAAGTTGGATCACACTTGTACAGCTCTGCACAGGATCTTAAGGTATTCCAGGTGCTCTGAAAACCCACAGAGGCACCAAGAAAAGGACTTTCCATCCAGGTTAAGAAACTAAAGCCAGAGCTAATGTTTTAAAGATAACACTGTAAATCTGTGACTAAACCTTCATTCTCTTTGCCAATTTTGCCACACTTGACTCCAGCATGAGTCAAAGAATTTCTTACCCATTTCCTTATAGTAACACCATTTCAATTGCTATTACTATAACCATCTGAAATATATAGAGTCTACACTATTCAATTCCCTGAAAATTCAGTAGCAAAGAAGTCACTCTGGTTAAATATGGACATCCTGGTTCAGAGCTATTTACTCTCATCTCCATTACATGTCAGGCAGAGTGAAATAGGTGCAGGAAGCAGCTGGGCAAAGAAGTGCAGGAGCAATGCAAAAGACTCCTACATGGGCGGCTCGAGAAAAGTTTGCTGAGCCTTGAATGGCATAGTGGAAAAGGCAAATAATGATGTTTCTGTGTGGGAAGAGTATTGCAGTGTGACTGCCGACAGTTTGAACATAAACGGGGTGGGGCTTCAATGATTGGCATACAGTAATGACAGCAGAAACATGAGTCACTGAAACCAATACATCTCTGTTACCATGGGTAACACTACCATCAACACTTCAGTTGATACTCTGCCACATACATGTATATGGAAAACTCATTTCTTATGCAAGATGTCAAGGCATCTTGAATCATCATTAAATCAGCAGAAAGTTCTCTGAGTGTAAAACCACTGAATTGTGCTGTTTTTGGATAAGGCAAGTTAGCTTAACACTCAAAAAGGTTGCCTCTGATTCAGATGGTCTAGGTTCAGATTCTAGATCTGCATTTACTGGTTATAATTGCCTAGCATTTAATCTAAGTAGCAATGTTCCAAAGAATTCTCAACAAATACATGCGAACTGAAATTTGGGAATCATTTGGGTGTAATCTCCTACCCATCTTTCCTATGTTTAGGATTGGTTAGTGCCCCTCCTACCACCCCCTTCCTTTTCCACTCTCATAGTCATTAAGACCAAATACCTCTCAAAAACAACTTGAGAGAGGATATTATTTTAATTTTTGCTCTGGTCAGAAGGTTAAATCTGTGGCCACATGATTCTGTGTCTCGGGAAGAACTGTGAATCTGAACAGTATGTAGAGGAAGCTGTTACGCAGAGTCGAAAAAAATGCAGAGAAAATAAAAGTGTCAGTCCTCAGTTGGCTTTCTTCTCCCTATTTCCCTTTTCCTCAATGTGTACCCTGTATCCATGGTGGTGTTGAAAGCATTTGGAGTCACTCTACTTCCTATCTCTTTATCCTCTCTAGAAATACCCATCACAGATGCAGGGAGAGGTCTACCTCATAAGTACAATTGCAATTGACACTGAATATTGATTGTTATATTTGCTTTTAAAATGAACAGAAATAAAATAACTTCAAGACTTGAAATGATCTTGCAGCTTTTTGTGGATCTCTATATAACCAGTATATTTAAGATGTCATATGGACTGAGCTGACTGCATTAGTCCTTTGGACACTTTTTGTCACTATTAAATCAGCTTGTTTTTCTAGAGGTCACTGTGCCCAGAGGAGGCCATCATTAGCCCAAGTGGAGAGAACCATACTGACAACCCTGGAATAATACAAAGAACCAGAAGACAGAGATTTAAAGTAAGCCCCAAACTGCTTTCCTCTGACCACTTTTTTTTTCTTAGTATCTTGGCAGACCTCATCCCAGAACCACCCAGCCCCCTCCCTTCCAAATTCTGGACGTTGAGAATTAGTGGGTTGTAACCTCATGAGCAGTGTTATTTCATGCCATTAAGCTTTGTAGTGACTGACTGCACATTCATGGAGAACCAAAATAGACCTTTAAGTCTCACTTGAAAACCTCTTCCTTTGTCTATACCTACAAATTATTTGAGAAAGAGAAATGCAGAGTCTACCTAAAATTATTACTTCTCTTTGGATACTTTTCCCTCAAGGGCAAGGGAAAGTAAACCTTTATCTTGTATTGTATGATAATCAGTTCCTCATCTGGAAAACATACAAAATTCTGCTTGCTTTAAATTTAATGAAATTGAGTTGTGATTTACCATAGGGAAGAGTTAATCTCTAGGACCCAGTGAAGTGTATAACTCATGTGCCCAAGCAAAGAAGCACTGAGTTTTCTTATCTTTAGCCAGGCAAGGGATGGGACTTGGTGGTCATAGTATCCACTCTCCCACAGCCTTTTTTCCAAATATCACAGAGAAGATTCTGATGATAATTGTGCCTACATTCTTCAGACCCCTTCCCAGTTTGACAAGCCCCAAGGAGGCAGCATCTAAGCAGCACAGGAAATGCAAGCCATCTGTACCAGAGCCTGGGAACACACTTTCCCCAGTCCCCTTGCTGGTGTGGTCCTGGCATGGGGCTGGGCCTCTGGAGAAGAGAATTAAAGAAACAAGTCCAGGGGAGAACATGGGATTCCACTTCCATTCATCTTCCTTATTTTGCAAACACCGCATTCTGCAAATCCCATGCCAGTAAAGCTCTTGGATCAGTCTTCAAATTCTTCTGGATCCTTCAGGGAGGAGATGTCAGGACTGGCCAAGAATCTAAGTGGAAACTGATGACAGAAGCTGACATTAATCAGCTACACAGTATGTTCTTCCCAGCAGGTTTCTTCCAATAAATCAAAGGCCAGCAAATCCAAGGGGTGTTTAGTCATGAGAGAGCAACTGTTTGCTGTTCTCTTCTCTTGCTAAAGATGATGAATTTACTGTTTAATTGAATCCAACACTGGTGGCCGTGGGAGTGTTTGCTGTAGGTGTAGGATGCACTTACCATATAGAGTCACATTTCCTCATAGGCACCCTGTGTTGCACATGCTTCAGTGTTTACATCAATGTTTTCTTGTCAAAGGAGACACCTCTCTACCAAAAGATCAGAAACAGATTCAATCACTTGAGTTGAAAGTTGAGGCTATTTTGATGACCAAATAATTCCTTTTATTTCCTGTAAGAACTATTTAAGATATATAAATACATGGATGCATTCATGTCTGCTTTAAAATCTAACAGACACCAACAACCTTCAATATCAATATGTGTGAAGGCAAAAATTCTGGATTCAAAGAGTAGCTTAGTTTTGTTATAAAGCTAGACTTCTCTAGGGATATGCCCTGTAATTAACTACATTAGTTTGTTTATCTTGGGTCAGCTGAAATCTGTGTTTGTGATTTGTGATTAGGATTAATGAAGAAACAGCAAGGGAAGGAAGCTTTGACATTTCATGGGTGTTATGAACCATTTGTATTTCTTCTTTTGTCTTGTCCCATGCCCCCATGTTTAATAGTTCTTTCTTTCTTTCTTTCTCTCTTTCTCTCTTTCTTTCTTTCTTTCTTTCTTTCTTTCTTTCTTTCTTTCTTTCTTTCTTTCTTTCTTTCTTCCTTCCTCTCTCTTTTTTTTTAATGGTGTTTCTAGACAGGGTTTCCTGGCTGTCCTGGAAAACACTCTGTAGGCCAGCCTGGCCTCGAACTCAGAAATCTGCCTGTCTCTGCCTCCCAAGTGCTGGGATTAAAGGCATGTGCCACCACTGCCCGGCATAATAGCATAATAGTTCTTTCTTTTCTTGCTGTTGAATTTTATTTAGTTCTTTGCATATTCTAGACATTAACCCACTGTCAGATGTATTAACTGATATAAGTCTTTTTCCCGTTCTCTAGGCTGCCTTTTCTCCTAGTCCTCTGCTATTCAGAAATGTATCAGTTTGCTGAGATCCTTTTAGTCAATTGTTGATCATAACACCTGTGCTACCAGTTCCCATTCAGAAAGCCTTTTGCTGTACCTAGGAGTTTAAGCATATCCCAGCAGATATGCTTAAACTTTCTCCTCCAGCAGATTCCAGGTTCCAGGCCTTATGTTAAGGCTCATAATCCATGTGGAGTTGAGTTTTGTGCAGGGAGAGGAGCTTGTTTCATTCTTTTACATATAGCTATTCAGTTTAACCAGCACTGAAGAATACAAATGACTGTCAAATACTTTTAAAACTTTCAATATCTGTAGCCACCTGGGATATGCATATAAAAATTATACTGAAATTTTATCTTACCCCAATCAGAATAGCTAAGATTTAAAAAAATGACAAAAATGCTGGCGTGGAGGTGAGGAATGGGGAACACATAGTCATTTTTGGTGAGTCTGCCAACTGGTAAAGCTCCTATGGAAACCAATTTAGAGCCTCCTAAAAAAGCTGGAAATAGATCTGTCATAATGGTATGTTGAGCTATACCATACCTGGGCATATTTTCAAATGACTGTATATTCTATTACAGATACACTTGCTCAACCATGTTCACTGCTATTCCATTCAATATTGCCAAAGAATGGCCTATCAACTGATTAATTGATAATGAAAATGTAGTACATATACTCAATGGAATAGTATTTTGCTATAAAGAAAAGCAAAGTTATAAAATTCTCAAGCCAATGGATGGAGATAGAAAAAAATATCGTTTTTAGTGAAGTAAGTCAGACTCACAAATACAAATGACAAATGATTTCTCTCGTATGTGGATGAATTTTTAAATATGTGTGTATAAATTGAAGTACCCATAGAAGGCATGAAGTGAATAAGGGACCATAGAGGTTATTTCAAGGAATGGGTTTAGAACACAGTTGGTATAAAGGAATAAAAAAATATAATGGAATAGGAAGGGCTAAATGGGGTCAAGGATGAGAGAGCATGGTAGAAAGGAATTATAGGGGTGGATAACAAGCATTGTAGACCTTTGAAAATGACATGCAGAAACCTACTATTGTAGAAGTATGATAAAAATATGTGCATATACATATTTAAAAGAATTTTAAGAGGATTTTCTTTATAATGTGGAGAAGACAATGCCTTTTGCAGACAGCTAGGTTTTCAATAGGAAGTCCAGAGCCAAGTATGAATTACCTCTTTATATGAGGTTGTTCAGTGAGTTCCAATAGATCCCCCCACAACACACAGTACAGCCATTACAGTCATTATTCTTGGGTATACTCTAGAACTTGATGGTAAAACTCTATTGCTGAACATAATGCATATTTGAGTCATACGACATGGAGACATCAAGTTGGTACTAACCTGACAGTTTCATTCCTACTAGCTAGCCTTCATCATGCTGAAAGGTTCTATTGGTATTACCAAGGGAGAAAAGTAATCAATGGTCTTACCCATATATGAAACCTGCAATCTACAATAGTGATTGACCAGAGGTTTGCCTATTGGTGCAGTAGTTGGCACAAATGTTATGACAGCAACCAACCACTCTCTGAGTAGATTTAAGACCTGCTCCATATAACCTGCAACTTACATTTTATACCATTAACTCAGGCAGAAACACATGGATAATTAAGTCATAGGACCCAGGAAAATATATTACTACTATTATTCTTACTATTATTCTGGTAAAGACTAATAACCATCCCTGTAAGATTTTGTATTTATATCCATAGGTTAGTGCATCTTTTAGTCCTCGTCAGAGAAGCTTCTTGCAGTACACAGTAATTGCAGACAACCACAACTCATCAACATCCAGAGAATAAGAGACTAGAGACTACGGAGCTCTAAATGGGATATAAACAATCCCAAGGTACATGAATTATCATGGAATAAGAGTCAGAGATAGTTGATATTTGCTGTGAAACAGTAGTTGATGGGTGAGGCAATGCCATTACGCAAATGAATTCATAGTGGCTGTGATAACATGCACAAGATCAAGTCACTCAAAATGCCAGATAGAAAAGATGCTCATAAAGTTCCATTTTTACCTGAGGAGCTATTAGCAGTTGACAACTGTTGGTGGAGAGAAGGGGGTGAGTAAATTTTCTTCAGCTATGCAGTCCCTGATAAACTGCCCATGCTCCAGTATATGGTCCATATACTCATGAACATACTTGTAGCCTTTACTGGACTCACTGAATTTGAAAGAACAGCAAAAGAAGTTGGGAAGCAAAACTGGAGGGGATGATAAGGGAGGTATTTGAGGGGATTTTATCTGAACATATTATATGCATATGTAATATCCTCAATCAAATAAAAATCTCAACAGAAATGCTACACCAACAAAAAGTGAGAATAAAATAATTTCTATCAGTAATAAAGCACATACTGAAGAACACAGAAAATGGGAGGAGCTCACAGAGTAGGAAATTCTGATTATGAGACTGGAAAAAAACAAACTCCAGGGTCTCAACAACATCCCATCCAAACCTCTCCTCTAAAGCTAATATCATGGTGCAGATAAGTTGTTTGTTTCCAAGGCAAGACTCATAACAGACCCACACTAGCCCTATAATTATGGAAAAAAGTATGGAAGTAATTCAGCTACTTAGAGCCAATAACTATTCCAGAGTCAGTTACTTGGATAAGTAAGGGAACATTATTCCTTGGGTGTGAATGATAATTTAATTCCAAATTTACTGTGCATGGTTGTACAAGATAAACCTAGCTATGCTAATATCATTCCAACATTTTTGGTTTCTATTCCACCAAATGTCTTCTCTTTGATAAGAAAAGGAATATTATGTTTTGTACCTTTATCAGCATAATTATTACAGTCAACATTGCACATTTGTATTTAAAAAAATACTAACACATCGGGCTTGAAATTTTAATCTTACACTTGTCCTGACATGTGACAGTCAATTGTTATATTTTAGTTCAGACACAGCAACTGAAATTTAGTGAGGAAATGTGAATTGCTGAAAGTAGCATAGATACTTGTTGGTAGCAGTTTAACATTGGAGCTGGCTTGTCTGACTCCACATAAAAACCCATCAGTGCCTATACTTCTTATTGTCCCTTAGTTTGAGCTTAAAGAAGGGAAATCTAAATTGCCCAATACAATGTTACGTTAGGCATCGGTGTTAAGAATTTTATCTCCAGCATCTCATAAAAAGAGGTCAAGGACAGCATTGGTAGAATAGAGCCATGACATCTAAAATGTATTTGTTATGACTATTGGTGCACAAGTGCTTCTTGCATTTTCTTTCTCCTCCAAGATGCAGAGAAAAAGAATATTTGAATGCAACATTCAGGGCTGAGTAGATTCAAGTTGATTAGTAGTTGTGTAACTTAAGACAAAATTGCCTCTAGCCAGGATATCAACTATATAAACTAAGCAAATATACCTAGACAGAGCTATGTGATGGCCAGAGAAGCCAGTGGGGGTGCTTCAAGTTCACCTTTTCTAATCTTCTCTAGACTGGGTGCTAATTACTTCCTCCCTCAGCATCTACTTTTTTTATGATACCATTCTACTTGTGTTGATAGACTAGTTCAGTATTTTTATTTATATTCTTCCTCCTCCAAACCATAAATTTGTCTGAATAGGGACTTGACTGTATTGTTGGCGGCTTCTCAATGACACAGGAAAATGGCATGGCTCATAGTATATTCACTGTTAATAGTACCCTGATCCAGTGACCATTCTCTCTCACCAATCCATTGGCAGATATTTTGCTTCTCAATGGATGCTAGTTGCTGATCTTCTATGTACAAAGTGTAATTTTAAAGTTAAACATCTCTCACTAGTCAGGTCTTGTGACAGGCAAATACACTCTCTGCTCTCCTTAGGCTCAGAGCCTGACGCTGAAATTCTTATTATATTATGATTATGAATTTCAGATACAGAAAGATTACTAACTTCATGTTTTTCTTGTATAGAAAACTAATTTTCAGGCCATTTAACTATTTTACGTGACTTAATTTCATTAAGATTGTTACGATAAAATTCCACATCCTCAAAACTAACACATGCTTTCGCGACTGCTTCTAATGAAGTTCTGCACTGACTGCCATGTTCCAGAAATGACTAAAAGTCCAATTCATTAATTACCTCATACTAAATGTGATTAATAAAGGGTAAAAATGCCAGTGGTTTAATGTTTTCTGAAGTTGTACACAATGTGAACCTTAAAAATTCCAGGATGATAAATGAGAATAAACAAAGCTTAGGAACCCCCAAGTCTTTGTGTGGAGTTCTGGCACCAAAATCATCCTTTAATAAAGGCAGGCTGCTACTGGTGTGTAGGATATTCTTGACATTGAAACATCAGTACACTATCATTTTCCAGTTAATTCTCTAGGTTGTTCCCCAGAGACCCATCCTCAAAGCCTATAGAAATCCAATTCAAGTGGAATGGTTGCTAATCACCAGACTGCTATCAAAATATGTGATAATTTCCAGGAGTTGTGCAGTCAACTCCCCCCACAACATTGTGCAATTTGAAAAGAACATAGAACATGACTAAACTGGACTGTATTTGTTGAACTTTCAAAGGACATGTTCGAGGACATTGTGAAATGGAAGGACAAGTCATATTTTGAGAAATATTTTGATGCTTTGATCAAAATTTTAACTCTCTTCTAATCTCAATTGTCTCCTGCCCAAAGCATCCCACCTCTAAAGCATGTTTCTCAGAGCTAGGCCTCACCTTCATCCTTCCGTACACTGGCCCAGTAGAGGCACCTCAGTCTTAGCCATATTTTCACAAGGTCACACCAGATAACTCAGAGACCATCATATCCTACTCCTCCACCAATAGATGGCCATCAGAGAGAAGAGCTGGCTCCTAGAACTGATAGAGTCATTCTAGAAGAAATGGACTGCTCCCACCAGTGGGAGACACTTATTTTTCAAAGTATAAATGGAAGAGGAGGGAGTCTATGAGGAAGAATATGGAGGCTGTATAGGTGTTCTCAAAATAGCAGTTATGAGTCCTGTGAATTAATGTAGCCACTGTATATTGTAGTGAATAAAAATGCCAAGTGAATAAACAGACCACATGGACTCAGCTTAGTATTTCAAAGGCAAGGCTCAAATTTATTCTCTTCTCTTTTTTCTTTTCTTCTTCCCCTTTTTCTTCCTTCCCCTCCCAAGAACTACCATAATGGTAATTATGAGAGTGGCTGAGACATTGAAAACACAATAATTCAAATGGCTAAGTCTAGGAAGGAATATTCAAGAGTGATGTCAGGATTAGGGAACTAGAGATAGTACTGTTGTCAGAGAGAATCAGAGACATTTCTAGAAACAAGGCCTGCTGAGCCAAAGGGAAATTAAATGAATATGCTGATGTTTACTTTCCCAGCTTTCTGTAGGAAATCGAAGATGGTTTTGTGAAAGGCAAGTAGGGAAAAGGTGAGCCTCTACCATTATTCTTTCAAAATTTTGATTCAAAACATTTGTTTTCAAACATAGTAAAGATTTGATATCTGGGAGTTAAAATTTGCACAGTAATTTTTTTTTTTTTTACAAATCATTTGAAGAAAATGCCTTAAGGACATGGAAAAGTGCCAAAAAGAAAAAGAAAACAATGAGAAAAAAAAGGAAAGAAATTCAGCATAAAGACACACTGCTGGAATTTTAGGGGCTATTAGCCAGGATCTTCTGCACCAAAGCAATGTTCCGTCCTTCCCTCCCTCCCTCCATCTGATCTTTCTACTCTTAGGTGGCATGGATTTGGCTCTGGATCTTCAGGGGAAAAAAGATGCCTTGAGGACCTGGTTTAATAGGATCTTGAATGCATTTTCATAATTACCTTTGCACTGGTCCTCTTTATAAAAAAGTAACAGTAGGAAAGTTGTAGGTAAAGATTTGTGCTTATTCGAAAGATGCTTAAAAATAATCCTGGATGAGGTGAGGAGGGTACTGATAAAGACCAAACATGTTGCCCCCTCTCAATAACTGGGAACCATGTTTATTGACAGAGTTCTTGGACAATCTAAAAATCCATATCCAAACTAGGAGATACAGAGTGAGAGACAGAAACACACACACACACACACACACACACACACAGAGAGAGAGAGAGAGAGAGAGAGAGAGAGAGAGAGACAGAGCGAGAGAGACAGAGACAGAGACAGAGACAGAGAGAAAGAGAGTGAGACAGAGAAAGAGAATGAGAGAGAGCTTTCCTGAGGGTAATTTTGACACTATGCAGATTCATTCTCTTCTTGCTCACCACCATCTGATGAGAGGAGAATCAATGATAGCCTGTGGGTTCTAGAGTCTGGCCAGAAGAAGTTAAAGGCCTGTTTTTTTCCTTGGAGACATAACATGAAAAGCACAGGGATTCAGAGGACTCCTCTGGATAAATAAAATTTCAGGGACTGTGTGCCCAAGGGACGAAAATAAATAATGAATGATGTAGGACCATAAGTGGATGTGTCCAATTCCTGTAGCTAAATAAATTGTAAGATAGCTTAGTCCTTTGTCTCATTGGCCTTCACACTTCGAATGATTTTAACTTCAGGATCACCTCAGAGGGAGAGCAGAAGGAAGGATACTGTGTGGCTTTACCAGCTTTCTGTTTCCCATTACCAATGCAGGATAGTATGGCTCACAGACAAGAAGATCAAACGGCAGTTTACTCACCATAGAACTCACAGATTGACCACCAAAGACCACCACCCAGATGAAGGGGAGGCATTAAAGAGTGGGTAAGTAGGAGGAAGAGCAGAGGGATGAAAGATAGTCTACAGTGGACATAGTAATGAACACACGCCGGGATACCCTTCCATCACTCTGTCTTTCTCATGAGTACCTAGGAAATGCTGCCGTCTCCATAGATTTCAGAACTTTAAATAGACTTTTACATCATGGTCCTCACAATTAACAGGCTGTTTTGAATCAGAGCTGCACTGATAAGTAGGGAGAACTCCACGGCTCCCCTGCTCCAATGCAATAAGAAAGAAGGGTCATCTAGAACTCTACTGGCAAGGGTGCACAGCTCAGGACTCTCAAAGAGCAGTGGAGGAAATGCAGACATGCTGAGTTATGTGGCAAGAAAGTTGGAGGAAAATACCAAAGAGACAGGCGGATAAGGGAGAGGAGGTGTGAAGGAAAGAAAACATCCATCCTCAGGCACAGCCACTACACCATCGTGTTTCACTTAGACTAGTCTAGGATGAATGAGATGATAAACAACTCCCACATAGACTGACTAAGACCTCCTGGACCTCAGTCCTGGAGAGGGAAACCATAGTCTGATTCTCACCCAGGCCATGCAGAGGAGGAATGAAGCAGGATGCTGATGGAGACACCAGTCCAGGTCAGAATGGGGATAATACAGTTAGAGATGGACCAACTTCTGGGCAGAAGGGGTGGGAAAATGGAAGGAATAGCAATGGTCTTCATCAGTCATCCCCGGCGATCTTGACCAGCCCCCTTGAGCTTCACACTGCTGAGTGAGTCACTGGCTGGGGTGTTTCTTGCTGTATATCTAGTGTATCTAGTGAAGGAATGTGGCTTAGATTAAAGCCCTTGCCCAGGGGTTAGCTGTGTCTAGTGAGCTCCCAAAGTACTTTTATTTTTGCAGCTGCCTGTACCCACAAAGTTCTATGGTGGAAACCCCAGTTGTGCTATAATACCCCACATTTAACAAGACATTCAATAAACAAGTCAGTCACATTACTTAATGTATTTTATAGAATTCAACACACACTCTTGCATAGATGGCACCTTGATTGTTATGAGGAAGACCCAACTTTGAAAGTCTCAGCCATCTAAGAGATCATGGACTGATGAGGCAGATGGGTTTCAATTGCAACAAGTGGTTTCAATTTAGAATATTTATGGTTCTTACATTATGTCTTTGGCCAATAACAGAGCTGTATTGAAGCAAGATGGAAGGTGGGTGGTGGATGGGAGAGGGTTTGGAGCAATCCAGGAATTGCTTTATGATGCCACAACTCAGTAGAGATAAGACTCCATCTTCCAAATTACTCCTGGTACTCTTTGTCTTCATAGCCCAGGATGGTTGTTTACTGTCCTAGTCATGATGACCTCTTGGGACTAAAAAAGTGCCTTTGTTCTTTTAAACTTAATTTTACAATTTATTATTATTGTACAGTGTGTGTGTATGTGTGTGTGTGTTGTGTGTGTGTGTTGTGTGTGTGTGTGCATGTGTGTATACATATCATGGCATATGTGGAGGTTGTTCTTTCCACTGGTCGTTAAGCTTGCAAGTGCTATCACCTACAGAACCATCTCACTAGCTCAGATCTCTTTTCATACCTGCCTTTATCATTTTTCTTCCAGACTCAGTGTTCCTTTGGTGTTTTACTTTGAATGTGGAGTATTGTACTGCACAAGGGATACTGGACTAGATGTACACCAACAGAGTTTCCCCATCCAAAGTACAGGCACATGCACATACACATAAGCATACAGAGAGATACATGAGCTGACTCAGCCACACCAATGCCAGGAGATAGGGGTAGGTTTTATGACTTAAATGTTACTGTCATGGACTATGAATGGCAGAGGCAAGACTGGTGCAATGTGAAGTTCTATCTGTGGATTCTCATTCTTTTTTTCTTCTTTATTTGCATCTAGTACTTCCATGTGGAAAGAGTAAACTGTAGCTTGGAAGGTTCCATTCAAGAAGTGCTAGATGGGCATTTAAGCAACCAGAGAACTGAAAGTCAGGCAGGCCCTTGTTAAACTGTGTGACGTGAGAGAAGCCACTTCAGCATCCAACCTGCTCCTTGTAAAAACAGAGCTGGTAGTGGTACCTGCCTCAGGTTTTGGCTTTTGTCTGTTTGTCTGTTTTGTTTTGTTTTTATGAACATTAAATGCAAACAAGTCTGACATAGGCTTTCTTTTCTTCTAAAGGGCTTTTCTCTTCCAAAATATCTGCAATTCTAGGTAATTTTGTGCTTTAAAAATACATTTAAAATGGGGGGGGGGGTCAGTAACTTAACCACAGGAACCCAGTTCGAGCCTGCATTTGAGGAAGCTCCCATTAACTAACAGTTTAAATTTCTTCTTCCTTCTGCTGACACAGTTGGGGGCCAGAGCCCAACATTTATCTTCTTCCATCTCTTTCTCTGTGTGGACTTATAAACTGTTGTGTGCTTTTGAGAGCAGTGGCCTTACACACACACACACAGAGAGAGAGAGAGAGAGAGAAATATTTCTCCATAATCCCAAGCTGTTTGTGCTCAGGTTCTAGCTGGAACCTCATGATATGCTGAGAACATGGCTTCTTTCTGATGTCTCTGCTAAGTGACATTTGTGGAGTCCGACAGCTCACACAAACTCTAGAGGCAGAAAAGTGATAGGCAGAGACCTCCTTTGTGTCCAAGGTTCTGTGTGCCCTCTGCATCTCTATGAACAGCTCAACAGAAGCCAAAGGTTTGCTGCTACCTTGGTGACTAGCATAGTCCTCTCTAGGGATGGACTTTAAGCCTGGTACCCAGTTCAAATGCTCACCTTCCCTATCACTCCTTACTGGAGCCTGGAATTCGTTTAAATGCCTTCTTTAGAGTTGTTCTGCTGCCTTGTCTTTGATGACACCAAGGAAACAGAAGTCCATTTGATTGTTGTTTTCAAATTGCTCAGTGGCTACTTGGAAGCACACTCATCCTGGTGGAGTGGTCTGAGCTTAGCTGTAGAAACCAGGATCTTTTTGGTTTTTCAAGACAGGGTTTCTCTGTATAGCCCTGGCTGTTGTAAAACTCAGAAATCCGCATGCCTCTGTAGAAACTAGGATTATATTTTCCTTGCTCCACTTCTGTAAAGGGCAATTTTTTCACATGTTCAACAATTGGTTTTTCTCTAAGAACAATGAACTGAAAATCTATAATATGGCCTTCAAACCTATGATTTAAAATTTGAAATTATCAAGAGTATTATGACCCTCTATTTACAGATAAATAAAGTCAGGCCTAGAGGAGTTATTTCATGATCATCTTCCAGCTAGAAGATGGTAGACTGAGTTGGAATATAAATGCACATTGGTCTTTATTTTCATTTTATTTTTTTTGTATTTTTGAGAAAGGATCTCATGTATCCCATGCTGCCCTCAAACTTGGATGCAACAAAGTAGAGTCTTGAACTCTTGATTTTTCTTTCTCTACCACCTTAAGTGCTGAGAAAATACATAGGTGTGTGTCACCAGCCAGAAATCCTCCTATCTCCATTTTCCAAGGTCAGGTACTACAACTGACATTAACAATGTCACAGTGTTAAGCTTTTTTTTACAAGGGTGCTGTGGATGAAACTTGGATTCACATTCTTGCCTAGTAAACCATCTCTCCAAACCCCACTACCCACTTTTTGTTTCTTCTAATATAGCACACAGGTATCTTCATTGTAGAAGCTATAACATTTGAGCACTCACATACATAATATTATATACCGGGCATAGGTAGAAGGTCATTCCATGTAGTGGGAGATCCCTTTGAGAGGATAGGTCATGACTTAGTCACTGCTACCTCTCAAGCCTAGGTAAGGGAGCTCCCCACCACTACATTCTAAGCTCCCCTCAAGGACCAAAACCCATATAGAGTGAGCAGATTCTCCTGAGTAAGCTGATCAGAGGCAGTGTGATCAGTCATGGTCATGGTTCAAGAAAAACTCCAGTGTCCAGTATAGTGGTTTCTTCATAGACTGGATCAAGGTAGGCTCTCAGATGCTATAGACACAGTGGCTATTGGTGACCCAAGCAGTATACATATAGAACTATTGTGAGGAAGTTGTGATACTGGAAGCATCTTCGACCAGTATGTCTTTATCCCCAGGCATGGAGCAACTGTTCAGTATTCATCAACTTAAATATAAGTGTTCTTCAATACTTCTAAATAAATTAGGAACCTTTAATTCTTCTCCCATGGCGTTAATATCATTTAATGGCAATTTTTCATAGGCAAACTGTATAAAAGTCACTTCAGGATGCAAAAATAGAGTCTACTGAGCACCTTCCAGAGTTGACTGAGTAATATCAATTGTTCCATTCAGAAAACTCTTACACTCCTCCAGAACAGAATGCTTCTGTCTCTGGATATCAATTTTCTTAGATCCTAGAAACAAGAAATCTGTCTATGATCCTCAGTTGTAAAAACCCTGAACACTTTTATCAATGCCTTTATTAATTCAGCTCTGCCAGAGCCTTACTGATATAGATGTGAATGTTTGCAGTCAACCACTGTAATGACCATGGGGACCCCAATGGAGGAGTTATCAGAAGGACTAAAGGAGCTGAAGGGGTTTGCAACCTCATAAGAAGAGCAATATCAAAACCAACCAGATCCCTCAGAGCTCTCAGGAACTAAACCACTATCTCAGTCAGGGTTTCTATTCCTGCACAAAACATCATGACCAAGAAGCAAGTTGGGTAGGAAAGGGTTTATTCAGCTTACACTTCCACATTGCTTTTCATCACCAAAGGAAGTCAGGTCTGGAACTCAAGCAGGTCAGGAAGCAGGAGTTGATGCAGAGGTCATGGGGGGATGTTACTTACTGGCTTGCTTCCCCTGGCTTGCTCAGTTTGCTTTCTTATAGAACCCAAGACTACCAGACCAGAAATGGTTCCACCCACAAGGGGTGGTTCCCCCTTGATCACTAATTGAGAAAATGCCCCACAGCTGGATCTCATGGAGGCACTTCCCCAACTGAAGCTCCATTCTCTGTGATAACTCCAGCCTGTGTCAAATTGACACACAAAATCAGCCAGTACAACCACCAACCAAAGAATACACATGGAGGGACCCATGGCTCCAGCTGCATATCTAGCAGAAGATGGACTTGTCTGACATCAATGGGAGGGGAGGCCCTTGGTCCTGTAGAAGGCTTGATGCCCCAGTGAAGGGGAATGTTATGGCAATGAGACAGGAGTGGGTGGGTGGCGGAGCACCCTTATAGAAGCAGGGGGAGGGGTTTGGGATAGGGGGTTTTAAGAGGGGAAACCAGAAAAGGAGATAACATTTGAAATGTAAATAAGTCAAATAACTAATAAAATTTTTTTAAAAAGAATTTTATATAATGTATCATATCTATCACCCTACCCTACCCTCTCAGATTTAGGATGCTAAATCTAAGTCCCTCTACCAACCACTTTAAAAAAGTTTTTTTTTAATTGTAGATATATGCATTTCTACCATCATCTATGTCTGTACTTGGTACCCACAGAGGTCACCAGTGGATTCACTAGGAAAAGAGTTATAGACAGTTTTAATCTACTGTGTGTGCTGCGTTTGGTTGCCAGGTCATCTGCAAGAACAGTAAGTGCTCTTAACCACTGAGCCATCTTTCCAGCCCTTTTTGGTAGGTAGCTGCCTTTTCATATGACTGCTTGGGTCACCAGGGAGAACAAGGGATGTTCCAAGGAAACTAAAAACAGGCAATGGAGGAAAAGAGCCCATTCATCTCAATTTCATTCAGGCACTGTTTTTATTATTCCTTCACTGAGTTGAAAATGAAATTTTCAAGAAAAATGACGTCTAGGCTGTGGAAATCCAGGCCCCAAGAGGGAAGAGGAAAATGAGTTTTCTGTGCTGATGGCTGAAGCCACCATGGTTGTTGAATTTGATTGGCTGCTGAATTATCTTTTGAGTGAGGACTGACAAGAGCCCGATGTTAAGCTCTCATGTCATTTTACTGAAGACACTTCCCTTATTTCTTACTATGGGATTTCCAGAGGAACTGGGCCCCTTCTCAGAAATTGCAGGTTTCATATGAAATATAGATTTATTTTTACTCTGAAAAGTTATTTATGGTCTTGAGTTTAGGTATTTAATAACCTATTTTGCAAGAGGGTGTCTAGAGAAGAAAGGTGGAGCCCCTGGAGAAAGGCCAGTCAATTGCACAGCAAGATGAGATAAAGGGAAGGCTGCCAGTATGAGTGTCTATCTTTGAATATCACATGCAAGCCTTCATGTACAAAAAGCAGCTAGTCACTCTGTAAATGTATAAATGGGGAAATCCTGGGTGTCTACACATGGCATGTGGTAACATATGCACCTGTGTGGACATAAATATAATGTACCAGGGGACTTTAAGTACCTTGAGCAAAAACATAGCAAAGTCTCCCATTGTCTACCACACTTACATAGTGTATTTTATAGGACAGCATAAAATGTGGGAGAAGGACCCCCAACTTCCACCCATCCTTTATGAGAAAACACCATTCATTTAAGAAAAGATCTCTTATGAAGTAATCAGCTTTAGAATGATATATTGTAACATCTTTTTGCCACCTTAACCTTAGCATGTGTGATTCTGTAGTTCAATTCAATGTCCAGTGGAAGGAGCCAGGAGATTTGGCCCAGTTACTTTCTTTGAAAGTTGTGGCCAATTTCACTAAAATGAGCAATTCAGGCACTGACAGTGAAATGAAAGATTTAAGCTGTGCATTTGGACCCAACAGTAGCCCACATTGTCCCAAGCTCCAAGAGAATTTGCTTATAAGTAGAGTGGCCATAGAAACTCTAGTAGTGTCCTCCAGAACCATCAAATGTAAAGACGTTATATCTAAGAGGAATACATACAAAGATGTTGGCTGAAGACTTAGGGAGAGGGAGGCCATATTTGCAATTGTGACTGGAATTAAATATAACTTCAGGGTGGATATAAATTAAAAGGTATCCAGGATGAGTTAGGCTATGAGCATAGAGATGCTGAAGTTAACTGTGAATGTGGAGAACAGCGTGTGACCTATGGTATTTAGGTCACAGGTGCAGCAGTGTAAGATGGCTAGGGCACAGCAGAGACAGGAATGAAAGTGCAAGCCTGGCTTCTAGAAAGAGTTGTCCAGAGGAGAAATGAAGGAGTCTTGGCTAAAGAGATGCATCTGGCTGTAGGTGAAATGGAATGGGATTATGACATGTCCCATATTATGATATGGCAGCCTTATTAGTTGTTGTCCTTTAAATTCTCTACTGCTACTCCTGAACTTTTGGTAATGCCTCATTTCAGTTTTGACTATCAGCTATGTATTCAGGGAGAAAAGAAGTGTGCACTAACTCTGAATCTTCTGTCAGAAAGTGACCGAAACCTAATTGACCAGGTAACTGGGAACCCTTGCTTATGGGTTGAAAGACTTGATGGGGCCAGAGAGTTCAGTAGAGCTGCTGAAATCTGTTTCTTTTCCCAAGCCTCAGGTTTCAGTGTCTTTCACTTTATTTTTGTCATTTTATATTTATATGCTTTCTTATTTAATTTATTTTGTCCAGAAATGTGTTTCCTTTAAGTTGCCAAGGATGAGGCTACTACAAACTCCATGCTTGCATAATCCTTTTGTGTATGACTTCTGATTAAGAGTAAATTTCTATTCCAGGCAGATTAAAATCAACTACCATGGCCAACTCCAAGTTATTCATTTGAGTGATGTGTTTATTCTTGAACCAACTACCATTGCCAAATGGGTATATACTCTGGCCATCTCACTGGCATGTGGAAGGGGTTGGGTAGAACAGAAGGAATGTCACATCAGACCACACAGTGGACCAGGAGCAGTTGCCCACATGAAAAAAAAAGCAACAGTGATTTTTTTCCAGACAAAGGGAGAACAAAACATGGATCTTTATACTGTAAGAGGTGTGTGTTACAAAGTGTCTTTTGTTGTTTCAATACTTAGCCCAGAATACTGCAGAGAGGGCAATACTCCACAGTGGTCAGAAAGATTGAAGCATTGGGACAACAGTTGGGTGAGGCTAGAAAATTAAAGATAAGAGATAGGGAAGTGTATACAGTCAGTAAATACCCAGATTCTCTTCCTAGATACCAATGTCCTAATAAAGATAATACAGCAAAACCATTAACAGCAGTTGAAACAAAATACTTGTGAAAAGAAAGTACTTTGGGACAGACATGCAGATTAAAACAAAAGGAAGTAAAGGAATCATCCTTGAGTAGGCAGATTCTGTACTATGAAATGATGGAAGATGTCATCTGTGCACACTACTCCCCTTCAGGAAGTCTCAGCGAATAAAACATCTTCTCATCCCCAGTTCTCAGAATCAACAAAAGAAAACTGAAGACATCCCCTGGCATCTTCCAACTTGTGAGTTAAAGGACAGTGACAGGCAAATGACAAGCACTGTCCTAGCTGCTGATCCTTTGAGACAGACAGACAGAAGTTTCTGGGAACCATAAGGACAAATTAGAATCCTAATTGAGAAGCCTGACCATTCTTTACTATTCTGCAGTTAGTTGCAGTACAGGAGACCAGACTGAACTGAAAAGTTTGCAGAAAACTATGCACACACATTAAGCTCACATTATTTGAATTAATCTATGGTGACAGAGATTAAACAGGCCTACCTTCCAAATGCTGCATATACCATCAACCACCAAGGTATATCTTGAACTCAAAAGCAAGAGTTTTGAAAGCAGAGTAGCTAAAAAGATTCCTGATGTGTTTATAAAAAAAATAAAGGAAGAGGAATATGTTTTGGTGGAGGTGTGGTGAGGTATAGCGAAGGGAGGCCCATGCTGAAGCATCCCTTCCTACTGAGGGACCAGCCACAAGATAGTATAGTATAGTATAGAATAGAGTATAGTATAGAATCAGAGCATGGGGTAGAGAGTTGAGAGGGTAGTAGAGGCAGAGAAAAGATGAGAGAGAGAGAGAGAGAGAGAGAGAGAGAGAGAGAGAGAGAGAGAGAGAGAGAAAAGAGAAGAGAAGTTAAGGTGAAGGGTCAGTTCAGGAACTTTGGAAAGGTCATGGAACACTTGCCCCTCCAGAAGGGAGGGGCTAATTAACATTCCTCAGATGACAATGGTGGAGGGATCAACCTATGGGTAGGGACACATTCCAAAGGATGGACATCTACAGACAAGGGAAGTCCCTTCCACCTCATCCCCTAAAGACCATTCAGTTTAAAAAGTTACACTGTTCTGCCAATCACATTGTGCCTAATGGCAGTGGCCCTGAGAACTGTATAAAGGCTTGTTGGGTGGGCTACGCATGGTCATTCTCTTACCATGTGCAGGGCCACTCCAGTATGCTGGATTAAATAAAATTCCTCTTGCTTTTGCATTGATTCCGATCTCCACGTTGTTCACTCAGGGGTCTCCAGTAAGTTAAGGCTCACCAGAGTCTTATATTTGGTACATGGGCTGGGAATTCAACCTTCTGTGGGGACACACAGGAGCAGTGAAGGTCTTGAGTAGGTACCTTTTTTGTCTGTCTCACTGTTTGTCAAAGTTGGAGTCTGCAAGCCTGTCTGAACTTTTAATTTGCTTGCAAGTGTCTGGGAGGCTTGGAGAGCCTACAGTGTCTGGTGCAGTCCAGTGCAGCCTGGTATGGTCAGGTGCGGCACCTCCCCCACCACTCATGGAACCAGGAAACTGCAAGACAGTGACAATGAGAGCAGAGTCTTGCTTTAACCTGATTTATCTGGCTCCTGCCTATGGCAAGGGTACCTGGTTTGTTTCAGCATGGCTGAATCTGGCCAAACAACTCTGTTGTGCATCCCTGGAAGGGACAAGCTGTTTGTTACTGGGCCCATGGAAGGGGCAAACCGTGTGTTACTTGTCTTTCTTTGTGTTCTTGGATCTGAACGACTACCTGTGGCAGGGTAGATTTGTCTGTGTTTGATGGTATCTCATTCTGTGTTCTTGGACTTAGACTGAGGACAATTTTTTGGACATTGGACAGACCGAGAGACAAGTAAGTACTCTCTGCTCCTCCAAATGACCCACTTGTAGGGACCTTTGATTTGCAGGTGATCAAAGCAGTAGAGGAGAGAGTCTTTAGGTCAGGATCCTTCGGGCACCCAGACCTGGAAGAATGTAGTGGAAGACCCCCCCCAGCCCCTCATTGATAAAAGCCTTTCATTTCCCAAGACTCACCTCACAGGTTCTGGTCTTCAGGAAAAAAGAAGCCCGAGAGGAGAGATCTGGACCTGAGAAGAAGTTTATCCTCAACAGTGGACCTGTTGCTCCAAGACCCTCCTCATACATCCATATCTCCCTACCCTTACCCCCATGGCCCTGCTAGTGCTAGTACTGGTTCCAGGATCCTCAGCCCATACATGAACAAGGAGAAGCAGGAGGAGACCTGAGAACCACCTCCCCTTTTACCATGGTGTCTCTCTCACGGAGGGCATATGGGCCTCTGGAAAAGGGTAATCAGGCTATGCAATATTGGCCCTTCTCTTTGGCTGACTTGTACAACTGAAAGGCCCAGTCTCCACCCCCCACCCTTTTTCTAAGGGTCCAGTTAATCTCTTTGAGACTATTTTATTTGTAATGCAGAAAGCCAGAAAGAATGCCCCCTCAGACAAGGGAGCACCATCAATTGACCAGGCTCTCATGGACAGTGGGCTTTCCCTGACAAGACCTGACTGGGACTTTAATATGGCAAGAGGTAAGGGGCACCTGAAGGTCTACCACCAGACTCCATTGGCAGGTCTCAAGGGGGCCGCATGACAACCCACGAATATGACCAAGGTATGTGGGGTTAACCAAGGACCACAGCCTTTCGTAGAGGCATTCCACCAATATACACCCTATGATCCCAGTAGCAAGGAACATAAAACTACTGTGATGATGGCTTTTATAGACCGGGTTAGTAGAGATATCAGGAAAAATATTCAGAGGCTAGAAAGACGGGATAAGCCTTTGAGAGATTTAGTGCAGGTTGCTGAGAAAGTCTTATCATTACAGGGAAACAGAGAAAGAGAAGGAGCAGGAAAGAGAAAAGAAGAAAAGTGACAGGGATGGAATCTGCAGAGAGTCTACACTACGGTAGTTAGGGAAAGCAGAGAAGAGAGACTCCAACCAAAGAGAGACAGAAAACCCCTTGTATAGGACCATTGGGCATACTGCAAGGAGAGAGGCCACTGGGCTCGAGAGTACTCTAACAAATAGAAGCCAGGAACAGGAAGTTCCAGGCCTTGAGAAAAGCACCCCCAAAAGGCAAAGGTCTTAGGCCAAAATGAAGACAGTAATTATGAGAGACAGGGTTCAGACACCCTCCCCGAACCCAGGATAACTCTGAGAGTGGAAGGGAAGCCCCCTCAATCCTAGGTGGACACAGGGGCTCAACACTCGGTCCTAGAGGCTGATAGCCCCGTTTCTAAGAAAAGATCTTGGGTCCAAGAAGTCAGTGGCACCAAAATGTATTCATGGACTACCCAAAGAACAGTGGACCTAGGGAGCAGTTTTCTCCATGAAGGTCAGAGACAAGCAAGTGTTGCTGTGGTAGATGGCACAAATGTCATCCGGGAGAACCTCTAGCCTCCACCCCTGGTACCTCTAACCCCTGACACATCGATGCAGAAATTGGAACTAATTGCCCTCACTAAGGCCTTGGAACTTGGAGCCAACAAGAAAATCAGCATCCACTCAAATAGCAGGTATGTCTTTGCCACAACCCACATCCACAGGACAATATGCCAAGAGAGAGGACTGTTCACATCAGAGAAAAAAAACAGGAAATCTTGGATCTCCTGGGTGCCCTGATGAAGCCAGCAACTGTGAGTATTATTCACTGCCAAGGACATCAGAAGAGAAGAGAATCAGTGGCCTGGGACAATAACCAGGACAGATCAAGTGGCTCTGCAGAAGCCTATCCTGGTTATGGGCCTACAAGAAACACCTGCTGGGAAATGGAACTGGACTAAGGGATGGCTTCACTTAAAATATATAGAAGAAGAGAGGATTCAGACTGTTAGCCACCCTACCAACTATTACCAAGAGAAGGAAGGACAATCACACATCAAAGAAGGGAGAACTATACTCCCCAGAAGGGAAACAAAAGATTTACTAGGCCAAATGCACAGATGAACTCATTTAGCGGATAAAAACCTTTTCAAGCAGTTAAGGGACCTAAAGTATATATAATAGACCTCAGGTTCTGGGCCAGAGAGATAGTAGAACAGTATTTTTGTGTTTATAGATGTTTTCTCTGGATGGGTTGAGGCATTCCCCACCAAGCAGGAAACAGCTACCATGGTAGCTAAAAAGATATTAGAGGAAATTTTTCCAAGGTTCGGAGTGCCCATGGTAGTTGGATCAGACAATGATCCTGCTTTTGTCTCTTAAGGTAAGTCAGGGATTGGCAGAGATATTGGGAACGAATTGGAAGCTCCATTGGGCACACCATCCCCAGAGCTCAGGGCAGGTAGAGAAAATGAACAGAAACCTACCAGACACCTTAACTAAATTGACCTTGGAGCCTGGCTCAGACTGTGTGGGGTCCCTCCCCTTGGCCCTGAACACTGCATACCATTTTAACCTGACCCCTTCTGACATCTTGGTTAGTACCCCAACTCCCTAGGTGTCCACTGAGCCCTCCCAGGAGGTATCCCACAACATGAGATTTGGCCCAAAACTGTCTGCCTTAAGTGCTCCAGAGATGCCAGAGACCCCTCACTGTTTCCAGACTGATTACTGGATCTAACATAAGGAGACATCAGGCACAGTTGCTAGAACGCTGATGGAAGGGAACCTTCTTGGTGCTGTTAGGCACACCCACAGCCCTCAAGGTAGACAATATTGCAGCCTGGGTTCATGCTTCCCATTTGAAAACTGCAGAGGCAGTGCTCCCCAGAGACCCCTGCTGGATGGTACAGAAGATGGGCAGTCCGCTCAAGCTCAATATCACTCAAATTTGATCATGACTGCTGGTGGTACCTTTGGATTCTGGTTCTTTTCCCCCATCCTAATTGCCCCATCTGCCAAACCTGTTACACCACCCATTGTCTCTCTTCTGTTGGGATTGGAGGTGGCCAGGACAGCCACCAGGACCTCCACTTTGGTCTTACAAGGAGAGAATTATGACAGTCTGAGGGTAGCCATTGATTTACATGTAGAGGAAATGGAAACTTCCTTCAGTCACCTTCAAGAATCACTGACTTTGTTGTCAGAACTAATACTGCAGAACAGGAGGGCTATGTGTTGCCTTATCTGAGGAGTGTTGTTTTTATATAGACCATTCCAGGATTGTTAGAGATTCTATGGCAAAGGTACGAGAGGGACTAGCCAAGAAAAAGAGAGAAAGGGAACAAACCCAAGGATGGTTTGAGTCTTGGCTTAACAGCTCTGCCTGGCTTACTACCTTGATTTCTGCATTGTTAGGACCCCTGATCATTCTGTTCCTGCTTCTGACCTTTGGCCTTTACATTCTAAATCACTTAGTTGCTTTTATCTAGGATTGTATAGGTGCAGTACAGTTGATGATCCTGAGACAAAGATATCAAGAGCTAAGTATAGAGCACTAGGGATATGAGCTGCATAATTGTTTACAATAGCTTCAAGATTGAAGCATGCACAAAGAAAAGGGGGGAATGAAGAGGTCAGCTCAGGAACTTTGGGAAGGTCATGGAACACTTGCCCCTCCAAAACGGAGAGGCTAATTAACATTCTTCAGACCACAGGGGGCAGGGGGAAACAGAACTTAGGGTAGGGACACATTCCACAGGATGGACCGTGGGCCATCTACAGACAAGGGAAGTCCCTACCACCTCATCCCCTAAAGACCAATCAGTTTAAAAAGTCACACTGTTCTGTCAATCACATTTGCCTAATGGTGGTGGCCTGAGAACTGTATAAAGGTTCACTGGATGGGCTGCATGTGGTTGCTCTCTCCCCATGTGCAGGGTGACCCTAGCATGCTGGATTAAATAAAGTTCCTCTTGCTTTTGCATCGATTCACATCTCTACTTTGTTCACTCAGGGGTCTCTGGTAAGTTAAGGCTCGCATGAATCTTAATGAGGCTGGCCATGGAGAGACAAGGGGGAAGGAATGGGGATAGAGGGAAAAAGGGACAAGGAGACAGAACAGGGAACAGGAGCAAGAGGGCAAGAGCAAGAGAGAGAGGAGGGGGCAAGCAGCCCCTTTTATAGTGAGTCAGGTATACCTGGCTATTGCCAGGTAACTGTGGGGTGGAACTTAGACAAAATGCTAATACTTACACTACCAACATGAAGCTAGACAAGAAAGTCAGGAATGGACTTAGACATAGCTGTTACGTTCATTTGTCACAAATGTGACTCCACAGAAAGAAAAATGGCAGACATTTATATGATTTATATTGGGGCAATTATTTATTCATATAAAGTAAACTCAAAGCAACACTGAGAACAAATTTACAGTTGTAAAGACAGACACTAGGCTCCTGGGTGGTGAGCTATGTCAAGATGAAGCTGATTGAATATTATCCTCCCACGTACCGAGTATCAGAAGGTCAATGAAGCTGACAATGAACACAAACTTTGAACTTTTCTATGAGAAGTGCATAGCCACTAAACAAGCTGCTAATGCTCCGTGTGAAGACAGAAAGGGTTCTATGGTCTGATCAGTAGTGGGAAAGACAAACAAGGTTTTCCTAGGAAGCCAGGTATCTTGACTCATGGCAGAATAGGCCAGCTCCTATTATCAACCAAGGAGAACTGGAGAGGGGAAGTGCATTGTGGATATCAATCTGAAAGTTATCAACTTGGCTGTTGGAGGCAGGTATCTGCTAGGACTGACAGGTATTATTGCTCTTTCATGGTTGAGACCCCAAAGAGCTAGCAAACTCTGCAGACTTTTTAATCTCTCTAAGGAGATGAGGTCCATCAATTTTTTTTTCAGAAAGCCCTTAAACAAAGGAGGTAAAAAGCAACCCTCCTCCCCAGATTTAGCACCTTGTCACCTCACATTTCCTACAACACAAATGCTAATGTATTGCTCTGAAGAAAGGAGGAAGCAACAATAACAAAAAAAAAGAGGATGTTGCAGAATATGCTAAAATTCTGGCCAAGAGCATTAAGGAATCTAAAGAAAAACATAAGGAACAAATTACCAAGAGATGAAGGCTGTCCCTACTGAGAGAAAAAGCTTTTACATGGAAGTTTAGATTTTAAAAAAATAAGAGTCTTTAAGAGTAACAAATAAGTAATCAGACCTACACAAAAAAAGGTTTAAATTAAATCAGAAAAAGATCTCAATTAACAATCTATTTTTGTACTTTAAGGAACTGGAAAAAGAACAACCTACATCCAACAGACACTGAAGAAAGAAAAGAGGAAATATAAATAAAATAGAAAATGGAAAGGCTACAGAAAATTGGTACAATTAAAATTGTTCTTTGAGGATTCTTGAAATGATTCAGTTGATCGAGAACTTGCCTTCCATCACAAAGACCCCAGTGCCATATTCAGAGCCCATGGGAGAAAGCTGTTCTGGTATCAACATGTGTAATCCAAGCACTGTGGGTTTGGACACAGGTGGATCCTTGTGACTTACTGGCCACCAGCCTAGACTATCCCCAAAATGCCAGTAGGAGAACAAGAAGAGAGTGACTGAAGAATGACAGGTGAAGTTTCCTTTAGCCTCCATGTACACATGAATATGCACAGGCATTTGCACACATAGGAACATACACATACATATGAAAAATGATTTGTTCTTTATAAAGATAAATACACTTGACAATAAAAAATTAGTATGTAGCCCATGCCTAAAATAAAATCTAAATAAATAACCTAAATTCATAATAAAGAGAAGCAAGTGCACACTAAATGGTTCCTAATTTTCACCTCATTAGCTAGTTAAAGGTTAGCATCATTTCTAGTATAAATGACATTATTGTTTGTGGTGACTCATTGGTCCTTGGAAAAGAAAGTTCTGTTTGGTAAAGGCACAGACACAGGCATAAGCCATGGGTAGGCTTTCTGGGACTTACAAGGAGTAACATCTACTTGGAGCAGAGACTGAGTCACTAGAGGAACCTTTAGGAACTCCTTTTCTAGTTCTGAAAGTATCATGACCTACTGCTTTCCTTCCCCTGGGTGTGAAAATCCCAAGTACAGAGTCATTGTGGTGACCCTGGAATGTCTGCATGCTGTTTTCTTTATGCTTATGGTACATAATGTGATCAGGAAGCACCACCGAAACTTAGAATGTGAATCTAGGGTGAAAGCACTTCAGAGTAGACATAAAGTAAAAGTTACCCTGGATGCAGAATGGTATAAGAACAGAGATACATTGAATGTGGAGACTCACAGGTGACCCCAGGGTAGTTAAGTCATGGGTACAGTGCTGAAGGAAGGCCAGGGTGGTCCTGAGGAACAGTGACTGGATCTTGGCTAAAGAGATACAACATAGTAGGATAAATGAATGGAATTCTGACATGTAAGGTAGGCTGCCTTCATAGATGTTGTCTTTTAAATTCTCCTGCTATTCCTCCTGAACCTTTCACAAATCTTCATTTACGTTTTGAATATCAACTGTGCATTTGGGAAGAAAATATTTTGCATACGCTCTCAACCTTTTGTAAGCAAATGACAGAAATCTGATAGGCTAGGTAACTGGGGACCCCTGAGAGTACCTTAAAACATTTGATTGGGTCAGAATGTTCAATAGAGCTGCTGAAATTTGTATCTCTTCCCTTGAGTCTCAATCTCTTTTCTTTTTGTCATTTTATATTCATATCTGTATATACTGCAGTTGTATGAGTTTTTCTGTTACTCTTAAGTTTGAATAGCATAGGTTGATCTGACACTGGATAGGAAACATTTCAAAAAGTAGATTTTTTAAAATTGTTTTTAATATATATATACATACATATACATATACATATATATACATATATATATACATATATATACATATATATATATATACATATATATATATATATTGGTTGTCTGACATGGGTGCTTGGAACTGAACTTCTGGCCTCTGCAAGAGCAGTGTGCTTTGCTCTTAACCACAGAGCCATCTCAACAGCCCCCAGTAAAGAGTTTTACCCTCCCCTTAATTTCAAGAGACAGAAATTTTCAATGACAGAGTAGACCAGAATGATGGTTCTATAGGATACTTGGATATACTTGTAATTTATAAGTTTTGGCTAATACCTTCTTCATGACTAAACAAAACAAATGCAAAGAAGAATTGGATTAATCAGGGCACTGTTAAACACCAGTAATTTCTGGCACTCCCCACACCTCGACTTGACCAGAAGTGTACAAAAATCTCAGTGAGGAGGTTTAGTCCTAGGAATACTTTCTTATCTTACAACACACACACACACACACACACACACACACACACAGCTGATTATGTCTTGATTTCCATTTCTCTCTAGATTAAGTGGCAGTTTCTAAGTGGTAGGGCTACAAAGCTTGCCTGAACTCAGCAAGAAACAGAAAATATGTTAGCAAATATTTTGAAAAACACAGCAATACCATTGTTCTGATAAGGCAGCTTCGAATACAAACTCCCAGCAATAAGTTCCCAAGGGACTAACTCCTTGCAATAACAGGAAAGTTTTGTGTAATGTGACCTGATTCAACACCATAGTTTTCAGCAGTGGATCTGAGCTTTTATTAAATTATTGCAGGAGACATGGTGGTCTGTGAAAAGATGTTGTGAGAAAATTCATGGAAGGCAGATTGCTGACTTTACAAAGCCAAATCAAGACCCATGTTATTACATTCTCAGACCAGTTAAGTTCTCCTGTACCGTCACAACCTTAAGTAAGCTTTTCTAGAATGTCTGGGAAATATCCAGCTTTAGGGTCTGGAAGGCAAATAGGCTGCCTGGATCATGTTGTGACCTCATATTGATGGATGGTGAATGGCATATTTTCACAAATAACCATGCCTCTTTCTTTTAGCTACAGATCTGATCTCTATACTTTTGTATCTTAAAGATGTTATTTCCTGAGTGACTAGAAGCATATTTAACAACTGTACCCATTCTTCTATCTTGCCGTGTGTTTCCTGTTTTTTTTTTTTTCTTTTAGAACTTTCAGTCTCCAGTTTGGAATTGAAATCCACTACCCATTTGGAGTTTATTTTGTGAGTGGTGAGAGAGGAAGGGATCTATTTTCATTCTTCTACATGTGGACATTGAGTTTTTACGGTACCATTTTTTGGAAAGAGTTTCTTTTATTCGATGTGTATTTTTTATCTCTTTGTCAAAAATCCAGTGGCTTTATTTGTGTGGGTTGATATCTGGGTGTCCATTCTATTCTATTAATCTATGTGTCTCTTTCTGTGGGGTATAATTGTTTAAGATTGGTTTGCCTATGTGGAATCTTTCATGCTTTTTTATGAATTTTTGGACTTTTTATATTTCTGTGAAGAATGGAGATGCGATTTTGAATGGGATTGCATTGAAACTATAGGTACATTTTGGTAGGTTGGCCATGTTAATAGCATTAATCTTGTCTTTTCATGAACATGGGAGGGATCTTTCTATATTTTAGAGTTCTTCCTCAATTCCTTTCTTCTGTGTTTAAAAGTATAGGTCTTTTACTTCTTTGTTTGAGCTTATTTCAAGGTATTTAGATAACTGAGAATGTTTCCCTAATCTCTTCTTTTAGTATGCTTGTCATTGGTATATAGGGAGGCTATAGAAGTTTGCACATAGCTTGCTGCTTTACTGAAACAACAAAGGTTATAGGCATTTTTATTGGTTGTTTACCAAAAATAGATGACAAACTCTGTGGCCAAAGATATCACACCTTTTCAGTGCAATACATAACCTAACCAGGACTGATCTGATGGCTTTTCAAGCTGAGGGAAAATATAAGATGTTAATGATCTACCTGTCAATTCTATGGGCTGTAATATCAACCTTCCAGACAAGATGTGCCAGCTGGCACAATGGTGACATGACTGTAATAAGGAAAGGAATCACTCCCAGACTAGATTTCTGGCATACTCTTAGAGAGGGAATACATGCTTGGTACAATAAACCAAGTCCAAACAAACAAAACAAAACAAACAAACAAAAACATGGTGGGAAGGTCATACAATCTAAGGAAGAACTAAGAACTATTTTTTACATAATAAACGTATCATTAAACTTTATTATAAATACTTACCTATACACAAGTTCAGTTCTCACCTTTAATCAGATATAAATATCTTTGCAGTAAACAACAGTGAATGCAGTCTAATTGACTACTCAAGGTGCTCAGAATAAATGATGATTGAGTGCTGAGCTCTAGACAGTACATTTATACTACCCACTAAGGCTCAGAGAGCATTACAGAAGAGGGAGTGAAAAGAATGTAAGAGCTAGAAGACAGAGTACTATGAAATGCTGTCTTCAGGACATGACACATCCATTGTAAATATGGTCTCATAACGGTTGTGGTTGCCTGCATGGAACCTGCCCAATATTGAGTCTGTTGATGTCCAATTATGCATCAAAGATGGACTCACATGGCACTACCCTCCCATACCCATCTACTGGTTATTAATCCATTATAGGGAAAGGACAATAAGCATTTTCAATTGTGTACCCAATAATGAGGCTATGAGGCTTCCAAGGGTATTTCCAAGTCTCTTGACACATACACAGTCATAGTTCAAAATAGTGGGTCACAAAACTAAAGAAAAAGACAGGAATGAAGAAAGGGGACAGAGAACAGTAAGTCAGAGTAGAGGAAAATGACCACAGTTGGAGGGAGATAGAGGAGGATTGGGGGCTAGTGGGACAGTAAATGCTCTACATACATATATGCAGTTGTCAAAGAACAAATTTAATCAACAAAAATAAGTGTTTTTTAAAGCTATCATTGAGTGGCTCTTGGACTCAGTTGATCTGTGGAATCTGAAGCAGGTTTCTGTTTGTTCTGATTTACATCCCTCTGTTGCTGCCATGTTAAGAATGGCATTTACATGAAAGCGTTCTTCTTACTGATGTAAATTTATGAGTGCATTAGGCAATTCTTCTTTGAAAATCCTTGAAAACTACATAACTGGACATCTCAGGCTCTGGATCTGAAGCCAAGATAGCCTTTCCCTCTTGGTATGGATTTAATTCTATCCTTAAATCTGGAGAGAATAAACTCTAAAGAGTCTTTTCAATAAAGACATTCTTTTTCATAGTCTCTAAATCTAGTCAAACTTAAAATAAAGAGATATTTTATAACCATACATGTTTTGGCCTAAACATTATCAAAAGTTCAATCCATTTTTGTCTAGGACCCTCTGACTTTTTAATTCCAAACTATATGGATATAACCATGCCTAAAGAGTCCAAAAAAAAAAAAAAAAAAAAAAAACAGGTTTGTTAATGTTCTTCATTTTCAACACAAAGTCAAAATAACATTCACGACTAATATGTATTTAATCTCTTGATGATGGTAATCAGCAATATGCCTATCAATATACCTTTTAAAATAGATTATTTAATATGACTTAAAATTATTGCTTTCTAGGTAAACAGAAAGATGTTGCTTTGACTAGCTTCACATCTGCAAGATCTTCTGTCGTTGTTCTAGATCATTATAAAAATGCCTAGGAGCATCATCACAGCAGTAGCAGGAGTAGCAGCAACAACAGTAGCAGCTGCCCACCACCACTAACATCACTACCAACAATACTGTCATCAGCACCACTACTACCACAATCCCTCCCACCCCACCCCACCCCCGGTAGCAGCTGCTGCAGTGCCATCTGATCTATAAACTTAGAACCTCAAATCTGTTCCCAAGAAGCAGATTCTGGATCTTAATAAGATATCTAGGTGAAACTAAAGAACATACGTGAGGTGGACCTAGGCCTTTCCACACATATATAGCAGATGTACAGCTTAGTCTTCACGTGGTCCTGAACAACTGGAACGGGGACTATCCCAAAAGCTGCTGCCTGTTTGTGGGATACATTCTTTTATACTAGGCTGCTTTGAGGGCCTCAGTGGGAGAGGAAGCCCCTAGCCTCACAGAGACTTAAAGTACTATGGAGGACGAATACTCATGGGGGAGCCACCTGCTCAGAGGAGAAGGGGAGGAAGATGAGGGAAGGATTTGAAGAGGGGTTGACCATGAAGGGGCAGTGGATTGGATGTAAAGTGAATAAATATAAAACATTTAAATTAAATTAAGCTTAAGATATTTAGGTGATTTGTACGCATGTGACACTCTGTAAGCTCTTCTTTAAAGTACAATGCTGTCTACAAAAGACCATAAATTTGACACCTTAGAGCAATGAACAAAAATATAAAAGACATGAGTTTTAAATTCAGGAAAAAAAATCTATGTTCAATTTTGGCTACATGTTTTCAAAGAAGTTACTTAGCACCTTTACTATATGTTAAAATTAATCAATTTCTGAAATATACCAAGTGCCTAATTCATTATTCTTACCTGATCTGGAGAAAATGAGTCAACGAGGTCTTGGCTAACATGATATATATAATATTTAATGATTAATTAATTAATAGAAATTATAGTGAACAAAGAAGGAAGTATTTGGTGTATTAAGCTAATAAGATTATAGAGCTAATTTGTCATGCCACCATAACCAATCTAATATAGATGGTATAAAATTTGGTATCAGCCCCCAAAATATACAAAAGTATTATTTGTTCAGATGTGAGAAAGTGTTTGAGAGAGGTTCCTAAGGATACCAATGTTGGAGGTAAGGATGAAGGCAATGGTAAAACAACCACTCATAGAGATATGAGAAAAAGACCATGGATTTAATGAAATTATGGTTCTAAGACTAAGGGCGAGACATGAAGATTGAAACTGTCCCACAGTTTCATGAACCGGGTTCTGCCTGGACCAAAGGGAGAAAGGAGACCTGAAACACAAGAGTTCGAGAACAAAAGGACAAGAAGCCTAGTTGAGGGTTTCCAATCAAGGCTTGCCTTTACTTTTGGGGTTCAGCATTTATATACAAGAAAGCAAAACTGAATCTCTAGGTTACAATGACATTTGAATAACATAAGCAATGTGGGAGGAGTCAGGAAGAGTCTGAACAGAGTCAAAGGGGAAGTCAAAGGGAAGCTGGGCTGCTGGGCTGAAGGTGGCAGCTCAGGGCATCTGGCAGGTCTCAACTCTGGGGAGTGGCCGGAGGCGCAGTCCACGGTGGGGGAGGAGGTCAACAACAGATGTCCAGCAGGTGTACTTTCCTCTGGAATCCTCGAAGGCGGAACTCAGGGTAGTGAGCCTTTGTTTTAGGCACAGCAGGCATGAGTTGAGTCTCTGATGGCAAGCTCCAATGTCTCTGAGCTGAGGCAGAAGGGAGGGACCCAACAAGACTCAGGGCGAGACATGAAGATGTTAATGGTTGCAATACCTGGCAAAGCACTTTGTGAAAGCATTAAGCATAGGAAAGAACCAACTGGTTTAAATGCTGAAATAGTCAGGCAGTGTCTAAGAAAGCAACGGAGCTCCCAACATGTCATGCTATATCAGAAATGACCTACAAAGATAAAAATGAAGACTCACTCAGACAACAGATCCAGAGGCCAAACAAAATAAGCACTAAGGACATCTCTTAAAAGAGTACAGTCAGGATCTAATCAAGGAAAAGTCTCCTTTACCAAAAACATCCCAGGTGGATTACAGTCTTATCGTCTCCATGACTGATGAGTATCCTCACTTTTGCTCCAGCACAATGGCATTGATAACAGTTATTACCCTATCCAATTGTTACACCGTACAGGAATCCTTGGATTGAAATAAACATTCTTCAAACCTGGTGAAGAAAGTGATGTATGTGAACGTGTGATATTTCAGATGGTTACTTCTTGAGATAAAAGAGTAAGACGATATGCCAGAGGATAAATCTGTTTTGAGTGGGGAAAAAAAGTGAAGCAATCATTTGATGACCAGAAGGAAGGACTTTGTCAGCTCTCCCAGTTTCGCCAAAATTTGATTGCTTTTCTCTTCCAAGAGCATGGGGAATTGCATCTGTCTTCTTGAAATGGGAGAGCCATCTGATTAGAAGTATGAGAAGAAACAACAAGTGTTGCCTTTTAATTTTTTCTTAGAACAATGAAAAGCTGAGGTGAAATTATCTAGTCTCTCTTCATTTCTTTTCTGGCCACAAAGACCAAAGAACAGAAATTGGATCTGTCTGGGTCCTGGGCATAGGGGATTCTCTCATTTGTGTTGAATATGCTATATGAAAATTAAATTACACCTTTTTATTTAAGTCTCATATTAATGACTAGTTTGCTGTTATGGCTTAGTTCAAAACTGCTTCAATAAACAGGATAACTAGGCCTTGGGATTTTATAAAATATGATTACTTATCCTGCTGAGACTAAACAGTCAAACTTCCTAAAGAGTTAAAACAATCTCTCTGCATTTTCTTACAAGTTTCTTGAAGCTCCACCAATAACAGGGATTGTCATTTTGAAGGATCACTCATCCTTCCCTGCTGTTTTCAGTTTAACAAATCCAATCTGTTGGGCTAATTTTAAATCAGGAGATGCTACAAGATGAGTCATGACTTTGTAATTGGGAAATATAACCAGGATCTGCCAAAGCCAAGAAAACCAGGCTGACAGAAACATAATTCTTTGGCGGCAACAAAGCAAACACCAGTCTGGTAAGAGTAGACAACAAAGAATACAGTATCTCTATTCCTTAGCAACAGAAGCAACATGGCGAGGGTTGGGGGTGGGTCGTAGATCACAGGACCTCAGAACAGGAGCTGGACCTGATCTCAGAATGGGTGTCTGGGGCATCTGCCATGAAGGGCAGGCTTTAAAAATATAGGAGCCTGAAACAGCTCCATTGGCCCATTGTTTATAAAATCACTTAGCATGAATTTATTACAAAGGATGTTTTTAGCATGAACATCAACTGTTGGGAAAACGTGGTGTAAAGCTATAAAGATTTATTTTTCTGACCACTGGATTCATTTGCAACCAAAATAAAGAACTGTAGGCAAAGGCCTCCCCAATTATTTACTCAAACCACAAATTTCTCCAGATCCACTCTCAAAACATATACAGCTTAGAAATTCTGAAAGTGAATCCACGAATCTATTGAAGGAGAAATGGGAAAAAAAAAACTTAATTGGCTCTATTTATTTTAAATGTTTTAGCAAAGGCTGTGACTTGACTGACCCAGTTACCATGTAGTTGGCAGTAGTCCCATTGAAATTGTGGTGCCTCTGCCCACTGGGCCTGGGTTTTGTGGCCACAGCTTATGAGTAAGCTGAAGAGTGGAGTTCACTCCATCTACGTCAGTGGATTATTAGAGACATGGGGCAGCTGCAAGCCTGTTCCCCGTGGGTTTGTACACCACATAGTAGCCCATCCCTTCTTAGTCTGGGACCTCATCCTACAAAAACAGATTGCTTAGTGCAGCCACATGCTTGTCTGATGAAATCATTCCTGCTTTCTTCTGCAGGTTCTCAATAGCCCCTCACAGATCAGACTCACAGAACACCTGCCAGGGCTCTGTCTCTGCTCTAACTAATACAGGAGGGCATCAGCTTCCTGCTCTGTGTAGTAACTGGAGAGAAAAGTTGCAATTAGATGTACATGCAACCAGCAGTGATCATTGATCGTAAAACAAGGTAGCTCTGAGTGAGGAGCTAGTATAGGGTCTGTTTCTGTATCAACAGCTTGCTGACTCCAAGGCTCTTGGTGTGATTTCATATACATTCAGTTTTTGCACATGGGAGTTCGTTCTCCATTCTCCTGGGTATTAAAACCTCACCTGTCACTCATTAACTCAAGTCAATGTCATGTCCTTTGTGACAGTTTCGTTTAGCTATCTAGAGAGAGTTATTTGGTCTTCTCTCTGCATTTTCTGTCTTGACTCATTATACATATCTCAGTTTATCTTCACTAGAATGCAAGCTACTTTGGAGGCTAGATCAGGAACCTAGGACCATGTCATTTTCTGTACTGTAAATGTTATTACTCAGATAACTTTTCATGATTAGTCATTGAATTTAGTGAGATGTGGAGAAAATAGTATTTTCTTTAGGAAGATACATGGAGATAGAAAGGGTTCAGTCTTCTGCATAACTTAGAATTTCAAGTCAGGAGAACTAAGGTGAAAGTCATATGGTGGCAAGGGAATCTCAAGGTGGAGTGGGGAACCTGTTCATTGAGATGAAATATGAATGGAAAGCCTATGTATAAGCAGGAAGAGGAGAGATTGGGATCTGAGCCTTGTGGGGACTTCAGGGAAATCTAAAGCAACAGAGACAAAGAGACCACCAAGTCTTTGACCCTTGAAAAAAATCAGAGGACTTGAAAGACTTGGTGTTCTGCAAGACTCAGTATTTACTATCTAATTTGTCAGTCTTCATGACTGCAGCAAAACAGAATCCCTTTTCTCAACATATTGTCAAGTTTTTGTTTACTGATAACCCATGTGAAAGTATTCTCTCGAGATACTGGAGCTTATGAGTTTCTGACATAGAATTCTGGAATACAAATTTTGGTGATCTCAGGGACTATTACCCTATTGCTCTATCCTTTTCTCCAGGAGCTCTCTCCTCTCCTGCTGACACCTACGGTGAGATTTATAGGTTGTTATTCAGCTCTGACAGGCCACTACCATCTGGTCCACTACAACACAATATATTCCCATCATCTCTACTCCTTCCTAATTCTCACTCTATTCAAGTAATTTAACCATCAAATATCTCAATTTGTCTTTTGTTGGCTTAAAAAATACCAGTAGAGTTCCAAAATGTTCAACTTGAAGTTTTACGTATACTTTGAGTTTTGTTACCATGGCTATTTCAATATACAGTAGAAAAGTAGCTGAAAATTATATGAATGATATATAGTCACATAGATAGCATGTTTTTTTTTCTGGTTTTTCGAGACAGGGTTTCTCTGTATAGCTCTGGCTGTCCTGGAACTCACTCTGTAGACCAGGCTGGCTTCGAACTCAGAAATCTGCCTGCCTCTGCCTCCCAAGTGCTGGAATTAAAGGCGTGCGCCACCACCGCCCAGCCATAGATAGCATCTTAGATGGGGTTTTATTGCTGTGGAGAGACACCATGACCATGGCAACTCTTATAAAGGAAAATATTTAATGAAGCTGGCTTAAGACCATCAGAAAACAGAGCTATTTACATTTTGATTCATAATAGTAGCAAACTTAAGTTATGAAGTAGCAATGAAAATAATTTTATGATTGGGGGTCACCACTACATGAGGATCTATATTAAAGGGTTATAGAATTAGGACAGTTGGGAACCACTGTCCTAGGTGTCTTGCAATCCAAGTCATGTCAAAAGAATATTTACTAAGTATATATAGTATTTTTTCAGACTATATATTTAGTCCTAGACCTAGGATCTCTCTCATAAATTTATATAATTTTATTCAAAAGTGTTGATTGACAGTCCATTTCATTTCTGATACATAAAAAAATGAAATAAGAACTTTTTAATAATGTATGAACATTATCAGCAATGAGTGTCTTATCTCTTGCTAGAATGGACATTTTCTCAGCTTATAGTAATTTAGTTTCACATGAGTTCTGCCACTATACTGATCTTTAACTCTGAAAAGGATTGTGGTGAAACATCACATGGATATTCCACTGTCTCATTCTATTACTGTGAAGTAGGGTACATGATTCATGTGAAAGCCAGCTACTAAAGTAGGGTTGTGGGACCAAAACAGTCCAAGCAGAGTCCACCTATGGGATGTAGCATATTTACAGAAATAATTTCCATTATTTAATATGTTTCATTATAAAAACATACAGCTTTATAACATATCTGAGTACCCTCCAGTTTTTTTTATTTTTTCTTTCTTTTATGATTATATTTTGATTTTTAATATTTCATACAATTCTAAATTCTAACTTGTATCAAAGAATCTGTTTATGACACTTATAAAACTCTTGCAAATTGATTCCATTATTCAAAATTATTTCATATAAGTTACAGAAACGAACACCCAGAGGAACACCCAGAGGAAGCTCCATTCTCAGGTGCTCTGACACACCCAGGATCAGAGGTAAGCAGGAACAAACATCTGTCCCAACACTGGGAGTAACTGGGACCAGCTTGACCAGGCACACAGGAACTCCACCGGCCCAGTGATTCAGGTCTGTCTGGGTTAGTGTTCTGAGCAGACCTTGGGCACAAGCTCTGCAGCCAGTCCCACAACA
>NW_022196912.1:32524341-32525025 GCF_008632895.1 Mastomys coucha
CTCCAAATAGACTGGACCAGAAAAGAAATTCCTCCTGTCACATAATAATCAAAACACCAAATGTACTATACAAGGAAAGAATTTTAACAGCAGTAAGGGAAAAAAAGGCAAGTAACATATAAAGGTAGGCCTATCAGAATTACAGCAGATTTCTCACCAGAGACTATGAAAGCTAGAAGATCCTGTGCAGATGTCATACAGACCCTACAAGAACACAAATGCCAGCCCAGACTACTATATTCAGCAAAACTCTCAATTACCATAGATGGAAAAAACAAGATATTCCATGATAAAACCAAATTTACACAATATCTTTCCACAAATCCAGCCCTACAAAGGATAATAGATGGAAAGCATCAACATAAGGAGCAAAACTACACCCTTTCAACAAATCTGCCCAAACCTAATTCCACCTCTTACAACAAAAACAACAGGAAGTGACAATTACTATTTCTTAATATATTAATTTGAAAATTAATATGACCAACATATCCTAATCGATTGAAATCCAATAATATGAGGAATTGGAAATTTGTTGATTGTCATCCAATGATCTCTCTAATTTGGTAATTGTAGAAATAGGTCCAACATTCTACAATCTATATACACTGTCAGCTTGTTTGTGACAGTGTCTTGCTGTATACAACATAAGGGTCTTAAAATCTTGCTTCTCCTATCTCAGCC
>NW_022196912.1:32525573-32554717 GCF_008632895.1 Mastomys coucha
GAGGTAAAATCCTTTGGTGATGTGAGGGTCATTGAAATACAGCCTTATTACAATGAAAAAAAAATAAGTTACAGAAACACAATTAAAAGAGGGTGCTTTGAGGAGTTAAAAAGAAAGATGTAAGCTGGGCAGTGATGGTGCACTCCTTTATGCTCAGCACTTGGGAGACAGAGGCAGGCGGATTTCTGAGTTCGAGGCCAGCCTGCTCTACAGAGTGAGTTCCAGGACAGCCAGGGATGCATAGAGAAACTCTGTCTCGAAAAAAAAAAAAGAAAGAAAGATGTAACTGAAGGGTTATGCCTTAGATTTCATAATCAATGAAGTTTAATGTATAAAAGATGTGCGGTAAAATAAAGATAAATAGGAAGAAGCAGAGTCTATGAATGAGCTGTGTATCTGAAAGCTGAAAAGAGAGTTAGAAGAGGAAAGAGAAAGACAGCATATATAGTGTAAGCACCAGGTTCCAATGAACCTTTGGAGGATTGGATGTGTTAGCAGGAACCCTATAGTACTAGCACTAGGGAGAGTCTTACCTTGTTATGCTCACTCTTGAGGGAATCCCAGGAAGAATTTGGCCTTAATCAGAAGCTGCAATGGATTCTGGTATGTGATGGCATCAATAGGAATGGCCCCCATGCACTAATGTATTTGAATGTTTGGCTATAGGGAGTGGCATTAAGAGGTATGGCCTTCTTGGAATAGTTATGACCTTGTTGGAGGAAGGGTGCCATTGTGAAGACAGGGTTTGAGGTCTTATATGCTCAGGCCATGTCCAGTGTGGCACACAGTCTCCTTCTGCTCCCTGTGTGAATAAAGATGTAAAACTCCCAGCTTCTTGTCTGCCTGTATGCCACCATGTTTCTGGTCATGACTATAAAGGACTAAACCTTTGAAACTATAAGCCAGCCCATTTATATTAAATGTTGTCCTTTATAAAATTTGCTGTGGTTATGGTATCACTTCACAGCAATAAAACCCTAAGACATGAGTGTTCCATACTAGGGATGATGCCAGCTAACTTCAGTTCTTTTTATGGGTGACCTGAATGGTACATCTCTGTGGTTTTCATCATCATCCTGAAAAAGTCCAGGAATTTTCTGGAGAAGCAAGACTGAGGGAAAAGCTCAGTTGGAAAGGGACTTGTTTTGCAAGCAAGAGGGCTCAGGTGCTATCTTCAGAATCCAGGTTTAAAAACAAACAACAGGTTTAGTGGGACATACTTTTAATCCCAATGCCAAGGAAGAAGAGACAGGTAGATTCCTGGGGACTGCTGGCCAGCAAACACAGTCTATATGATGAGTTCCAAGACTGGTGCCACATCTAAATTTGTTCCCTAGCTTCTACATGCATCTACATACTTTTACATTTGTACACAGACAAAAAATGTTCCCCTTCACTCTCATCTGCCCTGCCCCCACAACACACACACAAAGAAAACTCAAATGGCTAATTGGCTCACTCTTGTATCTGAAACTGAAGCTATTGAACTTGATATTCTGTTTTTTGCATAAGATCTGCTGCTTCTCTGACTATGCTGTCCATTGTTTATTGAAAAGTTAAAGTTTCCTCCTAGGAAGGCTCAAAAACTTCAAATCTTGGACCTGCTCTGGAAAGCCAAAGGAAAGATAGTCTAGCCAAAGCAGTAGGAACCATGAGATGTTTCCCTCAGCTGGAAGGTGACATGTGAGCATTTAATAAAAACATACATCATTCTTTAGCCTGATGTCACCATAAATCTTAAAATGTTGTCTAGATGGAAACATCTTATCCAAAACCATAAAACAGTGACAAACAACTCAATACTCTTCTTTTTAAAAGCCCCATAGGCACATTCTTCCTAATATAAGATCTCCCATCCAACTTTTCCCCACCATAATGTTATGTTTATAAATTTTATATTAACAACCAAGAATGACACAGCCACCTGCAGAGTTAAGCAGTTTGGTATTTGCTCCTCTACTGAGACAGGTTGAACTACCTAGTTGTGGTCATACATGGCTGAGCCATAGCCTTGCCTCTGCCTACCAGCAGGAGCCTACCGTCATGTCAGGCATGTCAGCATGCTGACAAAGAGAAATAGCATCCCTTTTTCATTAGTTGGAATCTAAAGCATGAGAGGAAATGTGTTGTGGTAGGCCAGCCCTGCCTCTCTGGAAGTATACCCAAGTCTGGAATTGTTCATATAAATAAAATCATAAATCAATGAAGTGGCAACTGATCCCTGAAGACAATTAATTCATCCTTCTGACACCATGACCTTGAGATGCTTTGAGCAAACTTCTTTCTTTATATGTATGAGTGGGGATGGATAAGTTAATTATGACAAAGTGGGAAAGAGGAAGGCAATACTAGTACATCCCAAACATGATATATATGATATACATATGATATATATTTATACATTCATCTACTTATAGTCATATATGATTATCAGACAAGTAGATTCATATACTTATAGGATACACAAAGTCATTTATTTAATACTGTTTCATATATATTACAGTGTGATCTTGTATTATTATGGTGCCAAATTCAGAATCAATTATAAGTTTCAATTTTCAAGGGATCTTCAAGCATAACTCAAAGTGATGATAGCTGGCTAGTTGGTAATAAAGACAGATGACAGAACAATCCCTAAAACAAACAGAGCAGTTTTATAAGCACTCTCTCCTTTATGCATATGTGTGTGTGTGTTTGTGTGTGTGTGCATGTTCTTATGTGTGTGGGCTCATATATGTACAGTGTGTGTGATTTTGTGTGTGTGTGTGTGTGTGTGTGTGTGTGTGTGTGTATAAGTATGGCAAACTAAGGTTGAATGGGCCTTCCTCAATTCCTCTCCACCTTATATACTGAAGCAGAGTCCCTTGTTGAACCCAGAATTTACTATTTTGGCTAGTCTAGCTAGCCAATTTGCTTTTAGAATTCTATGCTGTCCTTGTGCTAGGATTACAGGTGGGCCCCCATAACCACCCAGATTTTATGTGGATTTTTGGGATCTGAATTCTGTTCCTCATGCATGCAAGGCAAACACTTCATCCACTGAACTATCTCCTCAGCCATGAGGAGGTCTTAAATTGATGAAATTTATACTATGAAATGAATACTGTGAATATTACTAGTTTAGTAATAATTATAGAATGTCCACTATGCTACTGTGTACTGAATCTGACATACCTCTACAGGTAACTTATCAACACCACTTTTTAGATAATGTTAGTGAGGCATGGATTATTTAACTCATTTTTTACATTGCTATAGATGACTGAAAAGCTATATTATAATCAGTTAGCCCTATTTCCGTTAAAAACAATTTGTGCTAGTTGTTTAAGATATATGTCCTTTCCTGATATCTTATTGTTTTTCATAAGCTACCAAATTTTAGTTTCCTTTAAAAAACATTGCCTGAGTATTTGCTTTGAATCTTTCATTGAGCCAGTACCAGGATTCCATTGATACATCAGAATAAGTTCTATTTACAATCTTGTTCATGTCCAATGTAGGTTGTATGTTGTCAGTCATTTACAACCATACTAAACTTAAAGCTTAAGCCAGAGCTATGCAAAGAAGGAAAATGCATGGTGAATGGGTGAGTATAAAGTTTCAGCTATGCAAGACAAGCGTGTGCTAGAAGTCTCCTGCACAACATAGAACCTAGTTAATAACACCATACAGCACCCCTTAAAGTAAACTAAGAGGACAGAAATCTGGACTCCTTTAAACTAAGGCACTTATTAATTCTAACAGTACATTACATATGATCATGCTTTCTCTGTACAAACCTGCCAGCCAGCTTTCAAGTTGTCCAAGGCAGGTATCCTTCAGTCACCAACATCTACTTACCCAGACATCTGTAACATATTCTCTCTTTATGTGTACTTGTTGATCAATATTTGGAAAGGAATGAGTCATTTCCATTAAAAGTTATTGAATGGATTCTGATATAAATTGTACCAAATTTGTGGATCTTGCCAAATATGAGCTCATTGATCTTAAGAGGTAAAATCTCACTATGTTGTAAGCAAACTCAAAAGTCCTAGAAACCCCTGGTAATTCCTGGAAAAAGTATGTCCTGACCTTTAAAATACTATGTATGGAAGCTGTCATTCTGTATCTTAATGTTTCTTTCTGGACTGGAATTTTCACACTTTCAAACATGAGACAAAAAAGCGAAAAAAAAAAAAGTATCTGACTAAATGACTGTCATGACATATGCGTTGCCTTGACAAAGAACATCCATCCTTCAATATTCTTATCCCAGACAAATAACATTATCCAGCCTTCATATTGATATATGTAAAGAATATACATAATACATATGTATATATAAAACAATTATAACAATATATTCCTTCTTTTGTAATATTACCCAGTTTATTTGAAGTATTTCAAAATACTTCTATTTCTAAGGTATTATTGGGATTCACTGAGATACCCAAGGTATTTGTCATAAGAAAATTTAAGACCTTAGAAGCTAAACAACTTCATAGGGACTACAGATCCATAAGGCAGGGACTTTCAGTGAATGCTCACATGTTCGTGAAATACTCCAACAGAGTGGCTGATTTGCTGTTAGCTTTCACTCACTCAAATTAATACAGTGTCAGCTTCACAATAACTCCCAAATTACGATATATTGAGATAATATATGTGATCCTTGGCCATGTTAACAGTATTGTATTGAATAAACAGGTCTGCTAATCTGTCCCTTATTCCTCCAGTATTTGTATAAACCAAAAGAACAGAGCCCTTGCCACTTTCTACAGTTATTTACTCCAGCAAAGAAAGGAAGCGAGCAAGGATGGACAAAAGGTTACAATGGATATAGTCTTTCCACTCCCAGGTTAGAAATAGTATGGCTATAAGAATATGCAATAGGGTGGAGGCAAATGTCATGGAAGAATGCGAAGTAAGCTTCAAGAATACATTCCTGCCAGGAGCAATATAGGCTACAGACATATTTTAATATTCACATATTAATAATATCTTCATCTTATTTATTTCCCAAATTTTATGTAAGATGGTTTTGTACCAATCATTTGATTCAGAAACCCTTTGAGACCTTATAAAACTGATCCTAAAGGACAGAGAAATGAACCACCAGTTAAAACAACTGGATACTCTTACAGTGGACCTGGTTTTGATTCCTAGCACCCACAAGATGGCTCACAAATGTCTGTAACTGCAGTTCTGGGGGGTTCCTGTGCCCTCTTCTGTCTTCCATGAGCACTTTATACATAAGGCACACAGACATATTTGCAGGCAAACACTCATATACATAAAATAAAGTTTAAAAGATTAAAAAGTGCTGATTCTAGAATTACTGAAGCAGTGAATGCTAGATTTCTTGGATGCATCAGTGTAGAGTGATGAGAGTATTTCTTCATATATTCACTGGTGAATAAGACCATCAAAGTCAATCAAGATAAAGATCGGAAGTTACAAAACTCTGCAGGAAAATCAATAAAGGAAAGGATACTACAGGAATCAAGGAAGACATTCCAAGGAGGACGTGAGCAAAGATATTGGATATCCAGGAGTTCAAACAAGATACTAAAGATAATAAATTCTTCGACATCAATGAGTTGATCTTTCCAGAGTTCTGAGAATTACATTTTATTTAACCAAAGAAACCTATAACAATTAAATATTTAAGATAACTACTGTAAGAGTGTGAACACTTTTGAGTTGGAAAGACTGTTTATATGTCCATTCAAAACATTTTTGGATAAGGGAGATACTGGCTTTGGGTGAACATAAGGGATTTGGTTTGAGGCCCATTGTACTTGAATTCTCCACCAGAAATGTGGTATTCCTTCACCACTCTAAAGGGGGTTAAATCTACAGTTGACAAGTTAAACATTATCATCCTGTATGTGGTACTGGGATATGCAAATAAGTGAAATTGCCTCGAGAGAATGTTCAGCCAAAGAAATAAACAGGGAATTATGTGTGTGATTAAATCAAGAAAAATCTTTTGTGACTAATCTATGGTGGTGCTGGATCTGTGTGTATCATGCAACTCCTGTTTGCTTTTTCTGTCTGTATTGTTTTCACAGAATGCACTGGAGAATGCTACGAGGAAAGTTGGCTTGGACTGTAATCCCCTCCCACTGATGGGTAATTATTTTCCTTTTGACTTCATTTCTTGGTAAAAGGCATCAGGCTGCTTCAGTCATTCCCTGAAGTGTTAGCACTTCTTTTCCTGGATCTCTTATCTCCAAAGGAGACAATGTACCCAGAGGGGGAAAGGGAGCTCTTTCTTCATCCTCCCTGTGGACATTTTCCTTTCTCTCAGCCCCAACTTGGAGAGTTCATGAAAGAGGAGTGAGTCTTGCACAAACAAGATCAAATGTATGATGTATTTTTAAACTCACAATCTTTTTGACTCCCAAATGAGGAAAAAAAATAATTCCAAAATAGGGTATGGCCAATACCATGGGCTATCTCCTTGGAATATTCTGTAAATAGTCTCCATATCAGGAGCAAAGAATGTGCAGTTGCAAGTCAAAAAGTCAGGTCCAGAGAAATCGCCACGTTGGCTCGTTATTCCTCTAACACTGTCCCTGTTGGCATTGCTCAGCCCGATGTCAACAGGACACGTTTATTGCTTCACACAGCCAGGCTTTGTCATGTGGAACCAGTTGACATGTGGGAGGTGCTTTATGCCTCTTTCCTTCATCTGGCCTCTCTCAAGCACTTGAAGACACTAGTTACTAAACCAAACACAAATAAATAGAGAGACGTCAATTAGGACATCCTGCAGAATGTGTTGCACAGGATCAAACTGTATTGAAATAAAGAATGGAATAATTAATTCACAAAAAATGTCACTAGTCTGATTCTAATATAGGAGCTGGCTATGAAGATTGTTGTTAATTTCATGAAAAGGAAAAAATATAAGCTAGGCATAGCGGTGCATGCGTGTAAGCCCAAAACTCAGGAAATACAGCCAGAGGATTGCAGATTCAAGTTTATCCTGGAGGATATGTTGTAAGATAAAACATCAAAAAATAATGTCAAAGAAGACTATAAACTGATAGAACAGATGCACTTGTGGAAATGTTCAGGACGTCAGACACTGGAGAGAGCTACAACACAAGTTTTCTTTACTTCTTTCTCGTAACATGGCAGGGCTTAGGGTGTAGGAGGGGCCTGTAGGCAGTAGTGCAGGTAAAAAGAGAAGATGGAAGCTTCTCAAATGAGTCAAAAGTAACACAGAATGATGGAAAATGCTCCAAATGGAACAATGATTAGTGTGTCTCACAGCAACATCCAGACACCACCTTCTAAGTCAGACATACATCTGTTCAAAAAAAAATTGAATTTCAAGAATAGTTGACAAATTTCTGAGTCTATGTCATTATTAATAAACATTCAAGCATAACTCTGAGATGAATGTATTTTTTTCTGTGCCTGCACCCAGCCTCACTGGGCCCTGCGTGCCTCTTCCTTACTCACATCTAGAAAATTGCTCTCTAAAACTGTTTACATTCTTTAACACATTATTTTGCCAAACTCTGTTGAAATTATTTTCCCAGAAGAACTTAAGCTACCCTTTTAAGTTTGAAGCCATTGAAGGTGATTAGCTCTGGCATGGGTCTGTGCATATTTATAGTATATGAGCACACCTGTGTGCAGTGTGCATGCATGTGTATGAATGCGAAGGTACAAGGTTGACAAGAGGAATCTTCATAGGTTGCTCTGCTCCTCACCCTATTCATTGAGACAGAGCTTAAGTGAAACCTAGAGATTACTGATATCGATAAACAAGCTAGCCAATGTGCCTTGTCGGTCCCCAGTCTCTTCTGTCTGAGAACTGGGGTTACAGGTGAGCCAACTTGAAATATGTGTTTAGAGGATCCAAGTTCCAGACATCACACTTAGATGACAAGTGCTTTATTCCAACCTTGGATCTATTTGTCACTTTAAATATATTTTTTCATGATTTATTTGTTTATCCTTTGTGCAGCTAAGAAGGTCAGAGAGAGACTCTCCATCGCAGGTTAGGTGATTACTTCAGATAATAAACAAGTTACCTGAGGACACACCTTTCTTCCCAAAGCAACCAATGACAAGTTCATAACCTTGAATATTTCATACTTTCCAAACAATGAGTCACAATGCCTCTGCCCAAAGTTAGCCTATAGTGAAGTTCTAGACAAGAAAAGATACCCATAGCTCAGGTCTTGTTACATTACTGAAATTAGCTCATCCCAAGCTGTTCTTTTGCCCTGCCTTGCTTTACCACAAAAAACACAGTACAAGCTCTGGACATGCTTCCTTCTTTTGGCTTAGTGAGCCTAGTATTCCAAATGTGGTCCTGCCTGCTTCAGATTGCCTCTTCTCTGGGAAACTATCAATGGAAGCCTCTTCTTTCAGTGGCATTGACCTATGTCATCACTCCATCAGCTCCATAAATCAGCATCCCATGGGTACATTTTAACAGGGCTCACTCTCTACTTCCTTCTCTCCTTTCCCTCCTGAGCCTCTTCTCATTTTACATGTATGCTTTAGTATATTCATTTGGTTGCTTTGGCAAAAATAAAGACTATTTTTAAATAGAAACAATGTAGAAAATAAAAAAAAACATCAGCAATCTAAACAGAGAAAAGCAGGTAACATTTTGATTATCATAGTTTTAGACATTATTTTAGTATACCAATATATGTGGTTTTATGTATGCACATTTAAACAAATAGGAGACTACACATTTTATCTCAAAAATATGTTACTAAAAGCTTTACATTTCTAGAAAGGTCTATGTTGCTAATTTTAATAACTAGGAATAAGGTATTTACAACATTTACATGTTGATTATTTATTGTTTAGTTTTTATCATTTAACCAATAATATAATTAACATTTACTTCAGTCTATTTTTACTTTTGTATATTTATGCCTGTGGGTAAATTCCCCAAGGAAAATATGATATCTGAGAGTGTCTATTACTTTTATACAAAAAAAAAACTAACACAAAATTTAATGTCAGAAAGCATGTTATATTTTCTATTTCCCCCCTACTCTTAGAGTAAATTTGAGTAAACCATTACCTACCCTTTCATAAAAATAACTTTTTCAGTAATTTTGGCTAGTTATCCATATAATCAGTTGAAAATAGCCTTATTTTATTTGAATTTCATTGGTCAGGGTTTAATGAGAGGACTTTTGTACATTGATCACTAGTATTTCCTGTTTATGAATATCTCCTTCACATTTGTTGCCTATGCATTGTTTCGCTGTTTATTACACTTGTACTTAATTTACTTAGAAGTCAATTCTATGTCATTCATATGATTGACAAACATATGCCTTCGGTTGGGATTTTCTTTCAGTCTTAGTAATTATTGTTAGAATCCAGAAGTTCAAACAAAGACCAATTTTGTCAGTCCATCAACTTTTGATTTTTTTTAGCTCCCTGGAAACTTAGAGTCAAAAGGTCTCAACAGTTACATCATGAAATATCTTCTTCAGTCTTCTGTTGTTTTTAAGTTTTATTGATCTTTGATCTGCCTCTGAATGAGAATACTCTTCTTCTTTTCAATTTGCAGCCATGTGATTCTCCAATTTCAGATTCATCTTGGCTTAAAGCCCCAAGGTTCACCTTACCACAACCTTCTATTTGTGTCAAACATGCAGGCAGCTTGTTTAACCACAAGAAACTTCTGAGGGCTCTTCAGCTTTATTCAGTTCTTGTGTACATTTGCTTACCTGGCCCTCCCAAAACCTGAGGGATTACTAGTCCTCTGTTTCCATCAAACTTTCAATGACATATGGGGACCTTGTCCTGGAGAAGAGAAGGGAGACCTGGAGAAATTGCAACCAATCATAGGTAGGTCCAAGTCAAAACAAAGTTCACTCCAGAATTCCCAAAGCCATCTGCCTCTCACAACACATAACTTCTGTAACCCTATATGTTTCTCTGTTAAAAAGCTCATATTGTGTGCCTTCTTTCACAGACCAATGTGTCCTTTTCTCATTGTTGACCTGCATTTTTTTCAGGTGTCTCCTAGTCTATTTAGAGTAATGATCTCAGATTCATCTCCCTAAATTAAAGTTGTGTTCAGGCTCAGAATCTTATGGTCCATAGAAGTTATCTTCCATGATTATTCTACACGGACTTCAGGGACACCAATGATCTGCCAAACACTCAACTCTACCTCTTTCTGTCCTAAAGGGATGGCTTCTTTCCAGTTACCACTTCCCACTACAATCAGCCTTGCCTTTCCCTTCTTCCAACACCCTGTCCTTCCTGAGGCCCAGCTTGAATCTCATGTCCTTCATTAATCTCTTTCTGGAAACTTCCAGTAGACATTTCATGTTTTTCCCACTTTATGTTCCACTGAGCACTATCTGTAACTCACATAACTGACAAAGCTTTGCTTTGTAGCTGATGCCAGGGCCTTACTTTCCTTATCAGACTGTAAACTTTTGGAGTTGATGGATAGTCTCCTCTTTACATTTTTATTTCCCATCTCTCAATGCATAGAGCAGGCATAGGTAACCTCTGAAAATTAACTAGTGAATAAGTGAGTAATGCAGGAAAGCCTGATGAGGAATACACTATGGGATGGCTTCCTTCTTTGAGAGTCTTCATTTTCCTGAAGACTGCCTTTTTCTGTTTTTTTTTTTCCTTTTCCTTTTTCTTGATTTACTGCCAATCAGCACCTCACTCCACACCACCTTAGAAGACTGAGTCCTGAGATCTCACTAGCAAAAAACTATGAGTTAAGGCATTACTCTTTGGTTGGTGGTTTAGTCCCTGGGAGTTTTGGGGGAATCTGGTTGGTTGATATTGTTGTTCTTCATATGGGGTTGCAAACCCTTTTAGCTCCTACAGTCCTTCTCCATTGGGATCTCCACACTTAGTCCAATGTTTGGCTACATACATCCACATCTGTATTGGTCAGACTCTGACAGAGCCTCTCAGAGGGCAGCTATACCAGACGTGTCAGTAAGCACTTCTTGGCTTCAGCAATAGTGTCTGGGTTTGGTGTCTACATATGGGATGGATCCCTAGATGGGGCAGTCTCTGTGTGACCTTTCCTACAGGCTCTGCTCCAATCTTTGCCCTGGCATTTCCTTCGACAGGAGGAATTCTAGATCAATACTTTTGAGTTGGGTGGATGGTCCCATCCCTCAACTGGAGACCGACTGTGCCTATCCACTGGATATAGTCTCTACAGGTTCAGTCTCCCCTTTGTTGGGTATTTCTGCTAATTTCTTCCCTGTTGGGTCCTGGCATCTGGGATGTTTTAGTGGTTATCCCCAGTTCCCCCTATCCCACTGCCATATACCTACTCTCAATTTCCTGACCCTCTGTACTTCTAAAAAAACAGCCAAAGAGTTCACATGAAAGGAACCCATGGCTCTAGCTGGATAGATAGCAGAGGATTGCTTTAGCAGGCATCACTGGGTTGGAAGTCCCTTAGTCCTATGGAGGCTTGATGACCCAGGGTAGGGGAATGCTAGGGTACTGATGCAGTAGTGGGTGGGTGGGTGGGTGGGAGAGCACCCTCCTAGAGGCAGGGGGAGGGGGAGAGGATAGGGTGCTTGTGGAGGGGAAACTGGGAAGAAGGATAACATTTGAAATGTAAATAAATAAAATAACCAATAAAAAGTGAAGAAATAAAAAAGACATTACTTTGGTTCCTGAAAGAAATGATGCTCTTGGGAGCATTGATCTGTTTGTCTCAAAGAAATGGACTCCTGCCTGTCACAAAGGACTTGAGAATTTCCTCTCACATTGCACAATGGTTAAAGCAGTGTGTGATGTATGGGGGTGTGGAAGTGTTAGCTGAAGGTAGCATCTTAGACACATGAATACAACTGATTTTTAACTTTCAAAGTTGGTCTGACAGTCCTTGTAGGCCTATCTACAAACCTTTAAATCTGTATTCTTTTCCCTGCCCATTACAGACAGACTGCCTTTCTATGTGGACCTGAGATTTCTTACTGAAACCTAGGGGAAAAGAGCACATCCCTCTGTCTAGGGAAGTCTTTGTCCTTGATGGGCATCATCAGAAAGAAGAGCGGCATGTGACATGTGGAAAGAATGGAACACTCCAGAACTTCTTGCCCCAACAGTGAAACATTACTTTAGAGAGGGCTGAGTGCCAGTTTGCTAGAATTGAATACATCAGATTTCTAACATCTAATAACAGATGTTCTGGCTACAATTCATGAAATCATTTAATATTGCTTTATGCTGCGGTAATAAAAATGTCATCTGGCTCTACTCGGCCCAGGTTGCATATCTTTCTCAAAGGGTCAAAATGATTTGATGCAGTTCTTGGATCAAAGGGGCTGATAGTGCCTGAATCTTACAGGAGAGTGGACAGGATATGATCTAAGAGGGGGCATGGGCTGCTGCCGTAATGTGTGCTTTATATCCAATAGTCCAAGGTATGCCTCTGACCCCTAAACTTGCACAGATTCTAATCATAAGAGTAAAAGAGTAGTTTCAGGGATGCTCACACCTCCTATGCATCGCATCTCACATCTGGCAGCATGAATGTATGAGGAATGCTAAAATAGGTGCAGGTTGTAACTGGCATGGTACCAGACTTTATCACCAAGGTCTTGGAGCAGAACAAATAAGTAGAGATGATTTGGTCTCTCAAAATAGGCATTGAAGGAGAGTTGGAATTATTCACTGAGGCAGGGGAAGAGAAAATGCACCTAATGAAGCCTGACTATAAATCAGGAAACTCTGCAACACCAAGTGATGATGAAGCTGCCAAGATGACTTGAAGATTGAAATAACTAAATTAATCAGAAAACATTGTCTAAAGTAGATAACAGTAAACCAAGGGGATTTCTTATGCTCAGAACATATCTAAAGTAAAAACCAAAGAACAAGGTGGGGTGCAAGATAGAAATGTTGGAATCCCTGTGGAAAATTCTAGAAACAAATTAAAGGAAATAAAGGGAAATTTGGAGCCTATAAAAAATGAACCTGTTTCATAAGTTTTTAAAGAGTGAAAATTCCTCTATAGAAATCATGACACTGATGCTTCCTAAAATCAAAGACCAATACTGAATACCAGCAATGGCAACACATAGGCTATTTAATCCTACAGCTATCTACTATATGGGCTCAGAATCCTAGAGGCAAAGAATAATGTTTTTTTTTTCTTTCCCTTTCATTGTCAACTTGACTGTGCCTGGAATCACCTAGAAGTTACACATCTGGACAAATCTTCAAGGGTGCTCCTAGAGACATATAAGTGAGAGAGGAAGACAGACCTACCCTGAGTGTGATGGTAGCATCCTATAGGCTAGGAACCTGAATTGAATAAAAAGGAATTCAAGGAAGAAGTTGACACAGTACAATCAACCACTCCATACACCTACTAAGTGACCTCATGTTGGGAGCTGACATAAGCCACTCTTTCTTTAAGTTCTTTTGCCAAGTATTTTATCACAATGTTCAATGTAAATGATATAGAAGAAAAGTAAATAAACCTTGAAACCAAGTTAATACCTGCAGTAATAATAACTGCAAGGGACTGTTGTATCTCAAAGAATAGTGGCTAAAACCTATTGTGGGGGGTGGCACGGCATTTTAAAACCTCTGCACAGTATGAAACAATTACCAAAGTAAACAGATAACCCAAAGCACAAAATAAAAATCTTTCTAGGCTATTGACTTGCAAGGAATTGATATTCAGAATATATAAAAATACAATTAGCAAAAGAACAAATAAGCCAACTTACAAATGGGCAAATGAATTATCCAGTTTAAAAATAAAACATACACCAAAACAAGAACAGCAACAACAACCATAAGAGCTGCTAAATGTGTAGGAAAATGTCAACATCTTTAGCCATCAGGAAGATGCAAATTAATCCTACTTTAAGACTCTTTCAATTCTCTTCTTTATTTTTGAGAATTTCATAGATGTGTACAATAAAGTATCATTTCCCTGCTTCAATTCCCTCCATGGCCTCCCATTATTCCCATTCATGGCTCCCCTGCCCCCTTTGGATAGCCTACTAAGTCCAGTTAGCCCTTATGGATATGAGTGGGGCCATCCTATGGAGCATGGGAAAGCTACTAGGGCCATAATATCAATACAGAATATTCTTTCTTTTTTTGCTGGTAACTATCAACTGCCAATATCTCCTCATATGAAGTGTGACCTTGAGATCATTTACTCTATCTAAGCCAAGATTTTGGCTGCTGAGATTTAATAAGTTCAATAGCCATGTCACATCCAGAAAACATCATCATTTCTTCTGTCTTCCAGATCTGACACTCTTTCTTCCTCCTCTCATTCTAATGTTCCCTGAGCTTGCTGGAGATGAGGGTTTGTTTAGGGTTGAGCCCTTGGTCCCTTATTCTTGGTGCTATGAATAGTAACTCATCTCTCCATAACTGCTGACACTACAGGTAAAAGCTTCTCTGACCAAGGCTGAGAGTACCTCGGGTCTGTCAGCCAGGAGACAAGCAGACTTGAGAAGTCTGGGATACTACCTTGAAAATCTATTTCACCCTTGTCTGATAGCTACCATCAAGAAAACGAAAATGGTAAGGATGGATACATAGCAAGGTACTTGAGCATTGTTGACTAAATCATAAATTAGTCAGTTCACTATGGAAATTAGGAAGGCAAAAACTTCAAAAAAAAAAAAAAAAACCTAAGAGGAGAACTAGACTATGACCTTGTTAGAAAACTCTGGAATGTACATATAAAGAAACAAAATCTCCATTGAACTGAGTACAGGGTCCCCAGTGAAGGAGTTAGAGAAAGGACCAATGGAGCTGAGGGGTTTGCAGCCCCTTAGGACGAACAACAATATGAACTAACCAGTACCCTCAGAGCTCCCAGGGTCTCAACCACCAACCAAGGGCTGCACAAGGAGGGGTCTGATTGTTCTGGCAGCATGTGTATAGTAGAGGTTTGCAAATTTGATCATCAATAGGAGGAGAGGACCTCGGCCCTGTGAAGGTTCTGTGCCCCAGTGTAGGGGAATGCCAGGGCCAGAAAGTGGGAGAGGGTGGGATGGCAGGCATGGGGAGTGGGGAGGCAACAGGGGTTTGTTTTTGTTATTTTTGTTTGTTTCTTTGTTTTTTGGAGGGGAAACTGGGAAAGGAGAAATTTACATGTAAATAAAGAAAATATCTAATAAAAAAAAAAGAAACAAAATCAATATTTATGCCTGAATATACAAGCTTATTGTAACACTACTCACTATAGCCAATTTATGCAACAGCCTTGATATCTGATGATGGATGAATGGCTAAAGTGTGGCTTATATACACAATGGATGTTATTATTTAGCCATGAAAAAGTGTAAAACTATCTAATTTGTAGAGAAAATAATTGAGTGAAATTAGAGGTCATATTATATAAAATAGCTAAATTCAGAAGGACACATCTTACATGTTTTCTCTCATATTCAGAATTTAAACATTTATAGAAAAAATGATACAAGACCCACCCCATGGGAGAAAGCAAACCCCAATACTATTAATAATACTCTGCTATGCTTGCAGACAAGAGTCTACTATAACTGTCTTCTGAGAAGCTTCATCCAGCAACTGTTGGAAACAGATACAAAGACTTACAGTCAAAAAATACATGAAGCTCAGTCTTGTGTAAGAGTTGTGGGAAAGATTGAAGGGGAGCTAAAAGGATCAACAATACCAAAGGAAGATCTATATAGGAAACTAACCTGTGCCTATGGGGGCTCACATAGACTAAACCACCAACCAAAGAGCATGCATGGGTGGGACCTAGGCTCCCTATCAGAAGTAGCAGATGTATAGCTTGTTTTTCATACAGGTCCCTTAACAATTAGAGGAGGGGCTCTCTTCTGTTGTGTGCCTTTGGATTGCTTTCCCATAGCTGGTTTCAATGGGAGAGGATGCTCTAAGTCTTGTTGAGCCTTGATGTAAGAGGGTAGGTTGGTAGCTATGGGAGAGCCTCCTCTTCTCTGAGGTCGAGAGGATAGGGATGGGGGAGGGGGTGTGAGTGTGGAACTGGGAAGACAGTAGGGGTAGGTCTGTGATCAGTCTGTAAAGTGAACAAATAAATTAATTGATGAAGAAAAATGAAAAAAAAAATCAGACAAGAAAGTAAAGGGAAGTAATTGAGAAGGGGAAAAGAACCAATGGGAGGGGCCAAGGAGGACAAAGGAAGTGGGTGTGGTGAAAGGGCACTATATACATATGAAAGTATCAAAATGGAATGCACTATTTTACATAATTGGTATGTGTTAATATTGTAACTATTATAATATTAGTATACATATAACTAGAAAACATTTTTTTTCAGACTGAAGAAAGTAGACAGTCACCTCGGAGTAGCACCTCAGGTTGCATGGTTGGAAGCACCTGAGTTCAAACCACTGGTCCCTCTAACCTCTTCATACAGGTAGATGCCCACACAAATAAGCAAAAATAAATGAATAAAATGTAAAAGTGTATCTAACATTTAATAGTCAATATAAAGATTGAATATTAACTTTCCTTTTCTTGTCCCTTGATCCAGGCAGATCCTGCCCCCAACAGATTCATGAAGATTGTCCAGGAAAGTACAGTAATAGAGATTGCTGTGGTTTATGTTTGAAATTGTCTAGTGTGGTGTGTTAGGGGGTGGTGTAAAGTGGGAAGTGAAAGCTAGTAGGAGGCTTACCTCATTGGGATGCACCCCTGAAGTGGATTAGAGGACTTTTGTCCCTTGGTTCTTTCTGACTCTGGCTTCCCAGGTATGGGCTGAGTGTTTTGTCTCAGTCACTCTCATGACCCACTGCTTTTCCTAAAATATAAGGCTAACTGTGGACCAAGTAGTTATGTTCTCTAGATATCTCTAGATAGTCGATGATCTGGGGTGTTGACTGAGTGATCAGAAGCTAGCAGTCAGCAATGTGGATTGCTCAGCTGGTGCCAGTTGAGTTTTTCGGGTTTTTTGTTTGTTTGTTTGTTTCTTTGTGTGTGTGTGTGTGTGTGTGTGTGTGTGTGTTTTGCTTTCTCTAACAATTATCGTAGAATACAGTTGTTTTCTTACCTGTCCTTGATCATGTTGTTTTGAGACTAGTAGAGTCTAACTTGCTTCATCAGGACAATGACACTGAATCCCTACTTCCTACCATTGACCAGAGGAGCAGAGTTGATTTCTATGAGCCTGGGAAACCTGCTGAAAACCCTAGTCCTCTTCCTCTGGGCTCTAGCACAGGTGAATAATGGCTTTTTAAAACTCTCCCTTTTAGGAAGCTGAATTGATATATGGAAACACAGTCCCCAGAGTTGGATGTGAACTGTCCAGCTATGAGAGAGAGTAAAGAAGCCTACAGAGGTACCCAACTCGAATACCACCTGAGACCCCTTTCTGGCTCTGCCCGGTGCAAAGATCCACACAAAGACCTCAAATGAAGAGCAGGGGATGTAGATCTCCATGGGGTCCAGTTACAACACATGAAACTCCAGCTGTCTGGTGATGGGTTTTCTGGGCCAAGGCCAAGGCAATGGTATGCTCCTCACAGGTAGTCTTTTCCCATTTCTGAGGCTCCCTAAGGTGTATTCAATAATACACTCCTCATCCTGAAGCAGATGGGAAAGTGTTTTAAAAGGTGCCAGGTTTATTTATGGAAGCATGAGACGGCATTTAAGAGATGCGCTTTGCCAATGTGAAATGTGAACTCTCAAAACAGGAAGTGCGCTTTACTGCCTATTTATTTTATTGCTGTATCAGCTGCCCAGAGCTGAGGAATCCTTCCTCTCAGGCATTATTTATTTTCTAACTTCTGAACCAGAACATCTTGACCATCGGTGCATCTGACTCCTTGCAGCCAGATTCCAACTACAAACATGTGCCTTGTGCCTTACTGTCGTCTGGAGTGCTTCACTGACAGCACTGGAGAGAGACATTGGGAAAACATTGCCCAGAGTCTTTGTTTTCATGTAAATGAGAAGCTGAAAACAATGACACCAAATGATAATAGATGGTAGAAATTGTGAATGCTTCTTAGAATAATGGAGAAATTACAAACTCTTCTCTTATATCATAAGAGATTTGGAAATACTGAATCATCACTGAATCCACATTACATTCTCAGTGGAAGAAAATAGCCATTCAAATTGAATTTGTCTTTTCACCACTGGTAGTGATAGTGAAGAAACAAAACAATTTACTGTGTTCTTCACTTTCTGCTATTTTTTGCTGGAAAGATGTAAAGGGCTTTATTAACTAGGCTGACAATAACTAGCTAAAGCACTTTTTGATATCAGAAGAATAGGCTTTTATGTACAAAGGCACAGGAGTAGAGTATAAAAACCTCATGTCTTGTTACAGGTTCTGTTAAAGAAATGAAGATCTCTATCGTTGAGAACTGAGAAGGAATCCAAGGAGGGAAGAATGAAACTTGCCATCTAAGGGCATTAAGGATATCCACAGAACGGTAGAAACAGATAACAAAATCACACACCGAAATACAAATGTATGTACGCAAATCCGTATGTGCATGGGTACCTCAATATTATGTCTTAGAAGAGACGTAGCACTTCCTTCATTTTTAAAGAAAATTTTCCCTAGTCTGGTCTGTTGGAGTCTTCCTGAATAGGTATGTTTTCACATTTAGACCATCTGGTCCATGTAAACTTAAATTCCTGGGAAGTACTCTCAGGCAACACATGTGTTACAATGGCACCACCTTCTGGACACTCCCAATATACCTTTCCTTCTGGTTCGTGTATCACACACATCTCCTCAGTGGCTCTCCATTGCCCATGGTTAAGTCAAGAATCTGACACTTGAGCCTCTTATGATCTAACACAAGCTCATGTTCAGGAGCCATCTCCTCATAACCTGCACATAGGCAATCTCTGAGTAAGTTCAAATGTTTCTGCATCATCATTATCAACTCAATGAAGCAAACTAAGAGAAGAACAACAGATTGGTTCTATGGCTCACTCCCAGACTTTGAGGATGAGAGAGAATAGAAAGCCTTGATACTTACAAAATACTGGTCATACATGCTCATGACAACGCTTCTTGATGGTATTTAGAAGTTTAAATAAAAAGAAAACAGATAACAGGATATGGATCTAAACTCAAAATGTACATGGAAAAACATGTAGGAAAAAGCATGTAGGAAATGGCTCAGTGGGTAAAGTGAGCACCTGCTCTACAAGTGTGAGCACCTGCTCTACAAATGTGAGCACCTGTGTTTGAATCCTCATAATCGAAGCAAATCTGGGCATAGTTGTATACATCTGTATGTGCACTGATCTCTAAGAGAGATGAAAGGCATAGTCAGGAGAATCCAAGAATCATGCTGTACAACTATTCTGGGGTTCACATTAACAAGTTACACAGATATCTTCTCTCAAGTGAGGTAGGAGATGAAAACCACCATCTAGGATTTCCCTCTGATTTCCTCATATACAGAAGCATGTGTATGCCTTTGAAATACACACACACACACACACACACACACACATACATACACACACATATACATACATACATACATACATACATACACACAGGCACAAATAACATATACAACATCATATATACATAACAAATATAATAATTACGTGAAAGGGGATTGATAAATTCACAAATGACAAAAATGCAAATTAAAGTCTAGCAATGTTATGACTGTTAAACATCAAGAGATTATTATTGAAATGATGAAATAATGTCTTGTTGCCTAGGAAATGGGCAACTGTACCCTTCTATATGACATCAGTCTAGGAAGAAATCTTGGTAGTCACTGTGAATTCTAGAAATGTGGTTATAGTTTAATCTAGAAATTCTGTTTACAAACTTATCTCCAATGTGTATCATCAATTTGCTGTAATATTTGTTAAAATGATGTCCAGTTTACCATTAATCTTCATAGAAATAAAAAGGTGAAATATGGACTTCCATCGAAGTGATATGGCTTCAAAAATAATAGTATTTTGTTCAAATATATTTATTGATGAATTATTAGTAGTAAAATTTCTGGGGCTAATGTAAACATCCAAGAAGAGGTGACTAGTTAAGAATGCCTAGGATGTGTATTCAAAGGAAACTGAAGTCATTAAAATAACTTGAGAAACCTACATGGCAAGATGTTAAGTGCCTATGACACAATGTTAAGTGAAAGAAAATCTAATGAAACAATAGCTTTGTGAGATTGTGATTACATAAAAAAACAGGACTGTGGTGTGATGTGCATACACAGAAGACAACAGTCCAAGCAGACCTGAATTCCACTGCGGCTTTGTTCAGGTTAAGGTTATCTGTGCTGCTCTTAGGTACTCAGCTCTGCTCAGTATGGAAGAGTAGAATGTACAGGTGCCCTGTGTGAAAGAAAGCTGCTAAGTTGAAGGCCTGAGCAGTGGCAGAAAAATCTCTTGTCCTCAGGCTGCTTCCTAGGGAACTTTCCTCACAGAAAACCTGATGCTCTGCTATCTTTCTCAAAAGATGATATGGCTTTCCTCAAAGAACAAAACAAATGAAGCTTTCAATGGTGATGTATCAGAAAACACGTCTGCCTCTGACTTTGTTCCGACATATTGGACTCATTGACTAAAGATTTTATAGCAGGAACTGAGATCTTCAGTTTATAAATTTTAATCCACTTGTAATTTCCCCTGTACTATGTCCTGTGCTTTAGACCAATAGTCTAACCCTTCTGAAGTGATCTGGAAGAACCAGATCCAAATAAGAAAGAGATTTAAAGAAATAGACAAATTGGGCTTTAAGTGAAGGGAGAACCATGAGCCAGCCCCATGCTGCATTCCCTGGAAAGGCAGATCCTCCAAGGACATGCCTCTGCTCTCAGAGAGGTTGGCCTGGCAACTCACTTACACACTCCACTTGGAGAAAATTCTTTTCAGCACTGGCCAAAAATGCCGGTCCAGGTTCCTTTGCCTAGCAGCCTTGAAAGCTTGCACACATTTAGAGAAAATACTTTCAAATGACTCTGGGGTTCTGCTTTATGTTTCATATTCCTTTGAACTTATTACCTCTCTACAATGTCTTGGACTATTAGTTTGGGAACATTTAAACTTAATGACTATATGGAAAGTAAAACAACACTTTGAAGTTTCTCAAGTCATTCATTTCTCCTTTTCATACACAAGAGGGTTAGAGAAGGTTGGATGATGCCAGACCGAGTCATTTCAGGAATAAATAACTTATTTGGGGGTCTATGTAGATTGTGGCTCTAGGGTGGAGAAGATAGATCAACTATGGAACTTGTAAGACAACCAAAGCTATGATTAATGAGGGTCAACTTTAAAATAGAGGACACACAGATATAATAACTTCATCCAGATACCAGAGTCTGTCTGTTCTGGGCTACCCAGATACGAACTCCTGAGGCTTTTGGTTCACAAATCTTGTTGGTTTCAGAATGCACTGACAATAAAAGAGATATGCTAAGGAGTTCCTCTGGCAATAAGTAATAAAACCCAAGAGCCATAAATGTAAGGATGATAGCCATTACAGAAAATTGGCAAGTGTGTCCAGAAGGTCAAAGTTCAGGAGATCTATTTGGGTATCTTTAGGAGAATGTGCTCTTTGATATGACAGTTCCACATGCTATTACATTTTATGTTCGTTTGATTCCTTTTTTCTGTAGATAAGATCTTGGAAGCTATTATGGGATTGTATTCTCTATAGTATACAGCAGACTTGGAAAGGGATATGGAGCCAAGAAACTAGAGAGACATGTTCATGCTAGGTTTCTTAGATGGTCCAATAGATGTTTAAGGGAAATGGAAGCCAACTATAAAAATCTTCTTAATTCTCATCAAATAAACAGCATAGCAATGGGGACCAAGAATCAAATCTCTAAAACATACGATAGTATTCAGTAGAGATCCAAGAACACTATTCCTCAATTTGCTATCCAAGAAAAAGCTAAATATTTATTGACAGTATACATATGCATTGAAAAGTATGCTGAATGTGGAAAGCAATAATATCTCTCATAGAGCTTCTGCCTTCAAGAGACATGATTGATATATTTAGATAAAAAAGAGTGAGTGATGGGCCTGTAGTTATTCAGTTATTGAGCCATTCATTTGTTAAACACCTACTGTAGGCTTCTTTCTAATGGTGATAATACAGTGTTCCAGTTCTGACAAAATTTCTTTGCTAAAACATTGGTTTTCAACCTGTGTGTCAAAACTCCTTTAGCAAACCTGTATCCCCAATGATGTTACAGTTATTTATGTTTCATAACATTAGGATTTATTATGATTCATAACAGTAGCAAAATTACAGTTATGAAGTAGCAACAAAAATAATCTTATGGTTGGACATCACCTCAACAAGAGAAACTGTATTGAAGGGTCACAGCATTAGGAAGGTTCAGAACCACTTTTCTAGAGGAAAGACATAGACAATAAACAACAAATAATGATTATCTTATTTTTTAAAAGTAGTAAAGAAAACAGAAGAGGATATTGTGATCCAGCATGAGTGGAAACAGAGTTGATCAAAGAAACTCTCACTAAGGAAACACTTAAAGCTCAAATTGTAAAGAAAGATTTATCAAAGATAAATGAAAACTGTTGAGTTTACTGTTTCTGCCCACGTGAGCATGGCTGTAGAACTATCTATTGAGTATACTGGGTTCACCAGCAACTACAAAACTGAAGATGATGACCTCTGTGTTAGCAAGAAGATAAGAGAGGATAAAAGTCAGTTTAATCAGAATTCATTATTTACTTGTACAAAATTTGTCAAAGAATTTACTAAAAACATAGGTAAATGAGGAGAATGTTTCCAGGTAGAGATGCAAGTCCTGGGTTTGAAACACATTTATTCTATCAGATAGCAGAAAGCAAGGCCTTGTGGTTATAGTTAACATCCTGCAAAGGGGAGAGAAAGAATAAAAGTGATCTCAGAAAAGAATATATGACAGAGGTGGCATGAAAAATGTTAGATGAGGAAACTAAGTTTTAGTTATACTTAGAGTACATTGACAATTGTAGATTATTTTAAAGCAAAGAAGTAACATAATTGATGTTTTCAGGAAGGCCTTTTGCTGTATAAGTTTCCTCTAGAAAGAAACTTTCCATTCTGCCTAGGCACTCCTTAATCAGGAAGGTAAACAACCTAAAACAGCTTCAGCAAGTTCTTGAAACTAACCAGATTCAGTAGGCCCCTCCTTGTCAGAGTAAGCAAAGAAAGCAGAGTCTCGCCAAACTGTACAGAAGACTGTGAGGTCAGACCAGCAATTTGGAAGAAGCAAAAATCATCATAGTGGCTGCTGGGAAAAGGTTTCTATCAGTGAAGTCACTTAGAAGACTCTTCACCTGTTGAGCTACCTACAGTGTGCTTATTCTTCAATAGGCTCTAGGTTCTCAGCTTTTGTGAATGTTGGGGTGGTTTTAATGATGGAGCTGTCTTTGAGTCATTATTGCTCCTATCCATCCCTCACTCCCCATCCATATTCCTGTAAGTAACACCAAGAAAACTCAGTGGTTCACAAAGTTAGATTTAGGAGGTATCCATACTTTGGTCTGCTGTGGGCTCCCCATCTACATGTGCTGGGTCTCACAAGGAAATTTTTTGTCATATAACATTGTTCTGTAGAGAACTGATGCAGGGAGAATGGAACTCTTAAAAGGGATATTCCTTCTTAAAAGGGAGAACAAAATACCCATGGAAAGAGTTGCAGAGACAAACTATGGAGCAGAGACTGAAGGAAGGACAATCCAAAGGCTGCTCCACCTGGGAATCCTTCCCATATTAAGTCATCAAATCCAGACACGATTGTGGATGCTGCAAGTGCTGGCTGACAGAAGCCTGATATAGCTATCTCCTGAGAGGCTCTGACAGTACCCAACTAATATAGAAGTAGAGGCTCACAGCCATCCATTGGACTGAGTACAGGGTCCCCAATGAAGGAGCTAGAGAAAGGACCCAAGGAGTTGAAGGGCTTGCAGCCCCTTAGGACAAACAACAATATGAACTAACGAGCACCCTCACAGCTCCCAGGGACTAAACCACCAACCAAAAAGTACATATGGTGGGACTAATGGCTCCAGCAGCATATGTAGCAGAGGATGGCCAAGTTGGTCATCAGTGGGAGGAGAGGCCCTTGTCCCTGTGAAGGTTCTGTGCCCCAGTGTAGGGGAATGCCAGGGCCAATAAGTGGGAGTGGGTGGGGTGGCAAGCAGGGGGAGGAGGGGCAACAGGGGTTTGTTCTTGTTGTTTTTTGGGTTTCTTTTTTTTTCTTTTTTTTTTTGGAGGGGAAACTGGGAAAGGAGAAATCATATGACATGTAAATAAAGAAAATATCTAATAAAAAAGGAAAATGTGTGAGTTCATATACCTCATTGACTTCAGTCATGAGATATTTATAAGTAATTATTTCACAACTTCAGATGTATTTTTATGTTAAGATAAGGTGATAGTGGTGACTCATTTTGATTGGATCAATCTCTCCTGTTTTTCTCAAACTGTAATGGTTTTAGAAATAATTATTGGCCCATGAATTGGTGGATTGTTATCCTCTGTAGCACTGCACTGAGTTATGTGCACTACATCTCTCACCTCGTTCTTAAAGTTAGTACTGCGTGCCTTGTTAGAATTCACCATCCTGGACCAAAGATTCTGATTAATTGCCATGTCTTTCTGTCTCAATAGATTCTGAATTCCTTTAAAGAATGATTCTGAAACAGCTTTTTTTGCTTGGGTTCCTATGGTCTAACTTGGAGGTGGAGATCAGAGTGCAAAGATTTGTTCAGTAAACAAATTCACACTCCATCTTCTTGATGGGATTTTTGGATTTCCACTTTTTGGTTACAAAATCATACAGAATGACTTTCAAAACATATTTGTACTTGAACTTGAAAATGCAGAAAAGACTCATATAAATTAAGGATTTTAAGTGTGCCCTGAATCTTATCAGAAAAGACACAGAGTGGGAAGTTCATGTGAAGACTGAGATGTGTGTTAGACTTCAGTTGTCATGAACTAAGGAATTTTTGATGTCATCCAAAACCAGAAAGGGTAAGGAAGGGTTCCCGCTTGGGGCCTTTGGAAGAAGCAATCTGGCAATACCTCATGATTTTGGACTTTTAGTCTACAAACACTATGAGACAGTAAAGTTTTGTTGCTGGAATAAATTTGGATATTTTAATACATCTGCCCTGAGAACCGACATGTGATCTTTACACAAACCTCAATTAAGCCCCCAGCATGGAGCTTCCTGTCCAAATCAGCAGAGTTAGGACTAGAGCAATAGTAGCTAATGTCTTTGCCAGAAATAGTAAACAGGGTTCTCAACTAAACTCTGACATGTTTAGAGCCCTGCTGCACCAAAGATCATCCACCCTAATTACCAGATTGTGTAAGATCATTTCACATTCAATACAACAAAAACAGACCATCGGAAGTATCTTCATCTTGAGTTCTAAATCCATTTGACATCTATAGCCTAGTCAACTTAAAGCGTTCTGATTGGAGTTAGAACACCTCAGAATGCCCTAGAAATATTTGAAATGACATCCTCAGAGGCAAGAAGCCCCTTCAGCATCCATCCAAGCAGTTGACTAAATTTTCCTAACATTTCACACACCTCATTTTTGAGGGAAAAAAGAGAAATGTTCAGACTGTTGATAGTTGCATTGGTTTATTTTGCTTGTTGCTGGTGTGCCAAACATAGGCAATAAAGAGAAGTGTAGGGTGGGGGTGAATAGGAACTTCTGAGTGTTAGCAGTAAAATCTAAGGAAAAGATAGAGAAAGAAAACCCACAAGTCAGAGTGAGGTACCCAAGAGCACTGATCCTCAGTGTGGGATTCTTAGTTCAAGTGGTGATTTGATTCTGACTAGATCCCTCCCTCTCTAGGCTCCTGTAATGACTGATTCCCATGTAAACAATGGAGACACAAGAGTCTATTTCCAGAAAAAATATTTTAGAAATGCTTCTCTTTATTTGCAATGGAGCTAGAGTTTCCATTTAACTCAAATTTGTATTTTGTTAACATCATCTCTAAAAAAGATTAAAAATCAGACAGCAAAAGCCCTTTTTCTGAGGATTCCAAACAATTAGATAGTACCATATTAAATGATGCAGATGATGCAATCATTGTGTATTTCATACCAAAATTTTAATGGCTTATCTTTTCATATCCAACTTCTAAAATGTCTCCAATTGGCTGACAAAAGAGTAATATCTCCTTGCCCTCAAATCCATGATTAGGTGACAAGGGAAGCTTTCAATCTTGCCTTCAGTTTATTTTTTCCAAGTTCCTTAAAAAAATTAATTAATCCACTCAGCATCCTGGTCCCAGGCCCTTCCCACTCTCATACCCTCTACTCCTTCTCTTCGCACTCCCCTTCTCCTCAGAGAAGGAACAGCAAGATCAAGTATATCTTCGCCCACTGAGGACAGACAAGGCAGCCTCAGCTAGGGAAAATGGATCCAAAGACAGGCAACAGAGTCACACTCTGCTTTAACTGTTAGGGAATCCACATGAAGAATAAGCTGCACATCTACTACTGTGTAGGATGCCTAGGTCCAGCCCATGCATATTCTATGGTTGGTGGTTCAGTCTCTGAGAGGCCCCAAGGGTCCAGGTTATGACTCTGTAGGTCTTCTTGTGATGTCTTTGACCCCTTCAACTTCCTCAGTCCTTTCCCCTCTCTTCTAGAAGACTTCCTGAGCTCTGCCTAATGTTTGGTGTAGGTCTTTACATCTATTTCCACAAGTTTCTGAATTAAGCCTCTCAGAAGGCAGTTTGGCTAGGCTCTTGTCTGCAAGCATAGCAGAATGTCATTAATAGTGTCAAGAGTTGGTTCTCTTCTATAAGGTGGGTCTCAATTTAGACCAGTTATTACTTGGCCATTCCCTCAATCACTGCTCCATCTTTACCCCTGCACATCTTGTAGGCAGGGATAAATTTTGGGTTGATGTTTTTCTGGGTTGATTGATGTCCCCCTCCCTCTACTGGAAGTCCCACAAAAGCCTTATACAAATAGCTTGTGGCTCCTGAAGGAATCTAGAGGTCCCAAGCATGGTAAACATGGTTCTAGAAGGTCTTGACTTTCCTCAGTTCCCTCATTCTTGTTAAAAACTCTTCTATTATATCCCTAAAGCTAGTCAGCAATGTCTATTTCTCTATTTAGCCACTTCCTTCCCTTGAGGCTGACTACCAAGGTCTATCTATTTATCAAAGTATTTAAGTCTAGCAATGAAAAGCACTTTTTGGCTCACCTAGTGAAGATGGCCCAATTAAAATTAAATTAAAGAACTCATCCTAAAAATGTTTTCCCCTTTTACGTTTATAAACCACTATTTGCCTATGGGCCATGTCTGTCTCCTCTCTATCCAGAGGCAGCCATTTGTCCCACTTTGGCACAAAAATCCCTTACTCTTCTCCCTTGTTCTCTTCCCCTTCTTCTTCACCCTCTGTCTTCTGTCTTTGTCTCTTCTTCCCTGCCCTTTATTCCTGTCGGGCAAATAAATCTCCTCTGTGCTGAGAACATGGTCTTGTGGTGTCTTGTGCTGATACTAGTCCTTTCAGGTCCACTCATTGTTGTCCAGTAATGAGTTTCCAGTTGGCAATAACCCCAAAAAATGTCTTTAGAACTCATGTGTTCATTTGCTGAATAAGCAACTAATCCCCATCATAAAGAAATGGCTCTAATTAATCAATATAATATGCCAAAACTAATAGAATAAAATACTGACTCTAGAATTGTCATCCCTTCATAACTTTCTAGAAGTAAATTGTTGGAGAGGGCCTGAGGAGAAGACTACAATAAGTCCAGAAGGCCTCTATGAGCTGAGAGCAGTCCTTAACTGATAGTAAATAAGAAGACAGGACTATAGTTCGACAAGCATATCAGATGAACTCCACAAGAACTCTCGAGAATTTCCCCAATTAGCCCTTTCAATGGGAATACAGCCATTCTGTGAACTGATTAAGTCTGGTGAGATGCTGATAACAGAGCCAAGATAGGCCACATTTTGACTTGACCAATGGAAACATGAGAAAAATCAATGAACGCTGCTCTTACATGCTAATTTTGTGGTAAGTTATTGCTCATTGCAGCAAGTTTATGTGCATTTGTTGTAACTTAGGTCCTGTGTTGGGTAGAGCAAAGTTTTAAAAACCCATCACCAGTTTCTTCTGCTCTCAAGTTGGGAAACATTCCAGAACTACAATGTGCATAATATACTTTATAGCCTTTTATAAAAATGTTCATGACTGTGGACAGAACTGAGGTAACAAGAAAATCCTCTTCAAAACCACTAGCCCCAAGAATTCTTTTCTTATTATTGCAAACTTTTCCCTTACTCTTAACTCTTACTGATATGCAGTGGCCAATGACGATTCAAAGTGACAGTTTTATTTTTAGTAGTATAGCACAGAAACTGAGCTCATCAATACCAATGACTTTCTTCTCCTTCTTTGGCATGTAATTTAAGAAATTTTTCAGACTGGTCTAAAGTTGGAATTCTAGCAATGAGCATATTGATATAGTAAGGGACCATAGTCCAGGTTTTAAAGTCTGCTACAGGAGCATTTGGACAGAAGGAAGATGACCTGTTGACAAATCCTAAGTCCTGGAAATAGAAGGATGCTAGAGCCCTAAACCACACTGTGAAATCGTGTCTACCACCCAAACATCTCATCAAAAAATATCTATAGCATCAAATCCCTAGGACTTCATTGTTTTCTGTAGTAATTTGAAAGGAAAGTTTAACTGGTTATGTAGAAAGTGATTAGAGAGATGGGTCAAGGGAAGAAACAGTTCACCAACTTTTTATATCTTTGTTTACACATATTTGAGATCACTGAGATCTGCAAGCTAAACTTTAGCTGATGCCTCTGTTGCTGTGAGAGCATGAAAACAAAGGTTGAGAGAGACTCAGTGGATATAAACAGCTATTTGTAGCCTTAACCAAGGCAGGTAATAAGGCCAATGCTTCTTGCCTACCCTTGGCATTGACTCCCTTCCCCAGCAGATCTGTGGTCTACCTTGTTTCTAGGATTCTGTGTTCACAGAACAGAGAGTCTTCCTAAAGTCTCTGGGAAAGGAGCCAGAATGCTTCATATTGTAATGGAAAATAATCCTTCCACCCTCAATCTGCACATTTTATTTAAGGTGTGAAAAATGCTTTCCTAGCTTCAGCCAGGAGCACTCAGGTCTCCATGGGGATCTAGGCTAGGGAGGTGG